>NW_012267348.1:3511160-3565430 GCF_000151885.1 Dipodomys ordii | reverse complement strand
AAAAAAAAAAAAAAAGCCAGAAGTGGAGCTGTGGCCCAAGTGGAAAAGTGCAAGACCTCAGGGACAGTGCCCAGGCCCTGAGTTCAAGCCCCAAGAATCTCTCTCTCTCTCTCTCTCTCTCTCTCTCACACACACACACACACACACACACACACAGAAGCAATGTACAGTGGCTCATGTCTAAGTCATAGTTACTCAGGAGGTAAAGATCCAGAGGATTGTGGTTCAAGGCCAACCTGGGTAAGATCCCCATCTCAACCAATAAAAAATCTGGGTGTGCTGTGTGTCTTTCATCCCAGCTATTAAAGAATCATAAATAGGACTACAGTCCAGGTCAGCCTAAGCATAAATGCAAAACTTATCCCACAAATAACTATTGCAAAAGAGGTCTAAGGTATGGTTCAAGAGAATACCTCCCCAGCAAGTACAAGGCCCTGAGTTAAAAAAATCTGGTACTGGAAAAAAAATAAATAATGGAAGTAGAGGTGCAGTTCAAGTGGTAGAACACCAACCCTGAGCAAAAAAGCTAAATAAGAGTATGAAGCTCTGAGTTCAAACCCCATTACTGGCACTAAATGGATAAATTAATTGTAAAATAAAAAATTAAGTAAAATGCAACAAAGAATCTGACTCTGTTTTTGGTCTCTGATCATGAATGGCTTTTTAACATCTCTTCTCCCTTTTGTCTTGCTCCATACCTAGGAAAAATGAGTCAAGAAAGCCCAGGGCTTTCCTGCCTTGTGTGTCAGCGGGGAAGTTCAAATCATGCAAATCAGTCCACCTGCAGGCAGCCTACAATGGAGCCACAATAAAAACCAAGACCTTTTGGCTGGCCCTTTGTTCAAGCCGTCCTAGGGCAGCTAGAGGGGCTACCCTGCTCCTCCCACAAAGTTCCACCTGTGAGCAATAAACCTCATCAGGAGTGAGTGAGTGAGTGAGTACGTGTGTGTATGATCATTATAAGACAGAGTAATACAAGCACATCAGAAATAGGATACACTTAGGAACAGATCTAACAAACTATGTGCATGACCTGTACACAGAAAACTCCAAGACACAGAAATATAAGATGGCCTAAATAGATCAAGCTACCTTGGAAAAGAAGACTCAGTATATGGGGGGGGGGGAGCTTCTTCTTGTTGTTTTTGCCCGTCATGGGGCCTGTTTCTGGGCTCTGTCCCTCAGCTCTTCAGCTCAAGTCTAGCAATCTACCACTTGAGCCACAGCACAACTTCTGGCTTTTTCTGCTTATGTGGTGCTGAGGAATCGAACCCAGGGCCTCGTGCATGCAAGGCAAGCACTCTACCACTGAGCCACCTTCCCAGCCCCCCAGTATTTGTTTTAATATCGATTCTCCCCAATTTGATTTATATATTCAATGCAATGCCAATAATATCCTGGAGGCAAGGGGGTGGAAATTAAAATCATTTCACAGATTGGCAGAGATAAAAAAGCACAGAGAAAAAATTATATTGCAGTCATATGAGGAAAACCCACAAAAGCAAAAAAAGAACCTTGACATCTCACATCAATATAGCTCAATCCTAAGAATACAGTCAAAATGTTTTTAAAAATTACAGGAGGTAGTAGTCTGAATTAATTTTAAAGGATGAAATTTCTATGTGCACAAAATAGCAGAGTCCCCCAGAATATATAAAGCAAATGCAGGCAGATCTCAAGGAACAAATAGTTCTGTCATAATAAGTACAGTCAGATTTCAATAATGATAGAAATTAATAAGGAAGTAGAACACAACATTATAAATCAACTGGACATAACAGTGATATATATGTATATATATATGTAATATATAGATATATCACTATTGGATATATATGGACAT
Organism: Dipodomys ordii; assembly: GCF_000151885.1. Classification (NCBI taxonomy): domain Eukaryota; kingdom Metazoa; phylum Chordata; class Mammalia; order Rodentia; family Heteromyidae; genus Dipodomys; species Dipodomys ordii. The sequence continues at coordinate 3,563,587 of NW_012267348.1, read as the reverse complement.
ATATAGACATCTGACAGTGATAGATCACTATCTATATATACAAAAGTATATCTATATATAAAAATCTATTTTTATCTATCTCTCTCTCTATATAAAACTCAACCCAACAATAGAATACACAATTTTCCTCAGGGTGTATGTGGAATAGCATGTTATATGTTAGGCTACAAAACAAATCTTAATAAACTTCAAAAAGTCTGAAATTGAACAAAGAATCTTTTTAGATCATAGTGAAATAAAACAACAGAAGAAAACAGGAAAATTCACAAAAGGTGAAAATTAAGCATCATTTTTAAACAACTGGGTCAAAGAAGAAATCACAAAGGGAACTAGAAATAGCAGAAGATAGAAATTAGAAATTTCATAAAAACATCAAATATGAAAACCTATGGAGTTCAGTATACACTATGTGGAAAATGACCTAAGTAACTTGTGGGCAGGGATGGGGGAGGGGGAGGGAAACTGGGGAAAAGTAAAGGGGTGACATTGCCAAAAAAAAATTTACTCATTATCTGACTCTGTCCAACACCTTAGTAATACCAATAAATTAAAACAGCAACAACAAAAACCCATGGTTACAAAGAGAGCAGTACAGAGCAGGAAACTCACAGCTGCAATCTATACACCACAAGAGAAAGATGACTTCAGGACCTGACTTTATACTCTGAAAGAACTAGAACAATTAAACCAAGAGCTAGCAGAAGGAAGGAAATAAGTAAAGATTACAGCAGAGATAAAAGAAAAACAAAAGAGAAAATTGATGAAGATAAAAGTTTGCTCTTACAGCAAAAGTGATCAAGCTTTACAGTAGTACTCAATGGTGGATCACAGAAAGCTTTTCCTCTATATTCAGGAGCAGGACAAGGCTGTTTGCCTTTGCAATTTCTATGTACTATCAACTATGTAATATTACAAGTCCTTGCCAGAACAACTAAGCAAAAAGAAAAAATAACTAGGAAGTAGTAACATTATCTTTGTTTGCAGATAGCAGGATCCTATATATAGAAACCAAAAATTCCACATAGGAAAAACAAAAGAGCAATTGTAGCAGAGCTGTAACATACAAAATTGACATACAAAATTAGATGCATCCAGGCCCTTGTGGTTCGCACCAATAATCTTTGCTAGTCAGGAGGCTGAGATAAATCTGAGAATCAAGGTTCATAGCCAGCACAGGCAAACAAATCTTTGAGACTCATCTCTCTGATTAATTAGCAAAAAAAGTGAAGATGTGGCTTATGTGATAGAGAGCCAACCTTGAGTTAAAAAGATAAGGGACAGCAAGCATCATGAGTTCAAGCTCTATCACCAGCACAAGAAAAAAAAATTCCATTTTTCTACGATAATGAGAAACAAATTAAAAAAGAAATGGAGATAACTCCACTTATAAGAGCATTAAAAATAATATCTTAAGCACAAATTTAACCAAGAGTTAAAGATGTTTACATTAAAAACTACAAAATTTTGCTGATTTCTATGTACGTATGTGCGTGCGTGCGTGTGTGTGTGTGTGTGTGTGTGTGTGTGTGTGTGTGTGTGTCCTGGAGTTTCCAGCCCCAAGACTGGCACAAAAATAAGTAAAATTGGGGCTAGGAAGTTGGCTCAGTGGCAGAGTGCTTGCCTCTCATGCATGAGACCCTGGGTTCGATTCCTCAGCACCACATACGCAGAAAAAAGCCAGACATGGTGCTGTGGCTCAAGTGGTAGAGCACTAGCCTTGAGCTGAAGAGCTGAGGGACAGTGCCCATGCACAGAGTTCAGGCCCCACGACCCATCAAAAAAATAATTTTTAAAAAAAAGATAAAGTGAAAAATAAAAACATTGTTGGAAAAAGGATAAAGGAAAGAGAGGAGTTAAGGGAGTATAACAGAGGTGGTAAACTCATTCAAAGTACAATCCATGTATCTATGGAATTATCACAATGAAACCCTCTTATAAATTAGTGTGTGTGTGTATATATATATATATATTTGATTTTAAGAAAAAATAGATAAATTATACATCAAAATGTAATGCTTTGGGGACTGGGAATATAGCTCACTGATAGAGTGGTTTCCCAAGCTTGCCAAGCACATATAAGACTCTATGTTCAATCTCCTGCATAACTAAATAAACACAAACTTTTATGCATCAAAAAAATCACTTTCAAGAATTCAATGACGACCTGCAAAAATAGGAAGAAAAAAATTGCCAATCATGTATGTGCAAGGCCTTAATATCCAGTAATGGTAAGAATTACAACTCACTAACAAGAAGCAGTCATCTCAAATAGAAAAGGACTTGAACAGAAATTCCTCCTAAGAAGATATGTAAATAATAAACTACACAAAAAGCTGCTTAGCATTACCAGTCACCGGAGAAATGCAAATCAAACCCATAATGGGCTGTCACTCCCTACCCATTATTACAGCTATAACAAAAACAAAATGGAAACTAACAAGTGTTGGCAAGATGGTGGAGAAATTGGAGAAATTGGAACCCTTATTCACTGCTAGTGGTTATATAAAATGCTGCAGTCACAGTGGGGGGGGGGGGAGGAAGCAGTTACTCAAAAAGTTAAACATGGAGTTGCCATGGGACTCTACAATTCTACCCCTGGGCTAAACTAAACAAGATGGAAAGCAGATTGAAACAGATATGGCCACACCCTGTTTGCAACCAAAAGGTAGACAAACACAACTGGCTGGCTGGTAAGTGGATACACAAAATGGAGTGTATACATACAAGAGACTATTATTTGGTCTTAAGAAGGAACTAAATTCTGAGGTATGCACTAACACATATGAGCCTTGAAAATATTATGCTCAATGATATAAGCCAGACAACCAAACAACTATAATGTGATTCCATGGTACCAAGAACAGACAAATTCATAAAGACTGATGAGATGAACTCTTTATGACATTGATTTCCAGGAGCAGGGAGATACCATCAATGGGAGCAGTGCTTCTGTTTGAAGTCCTGGGAAGTTTTCAAAGTAGAAGGTGGTGTGTCCCCATCATGCAGGTGAGGAGCCCCAGAGCAGTGCTGCCACCTCGACAGAGAAGCTGAGGTCATCATCAAATTTGGATTATTTACAGTGGATATGAAGGCTGGGAATGTGGCTTAGTGGTAGAGTGCTTGCCTAGCATACATGAAGCTCTGGGTTCAACTCCTCAGTACCACATAAACAGAAAAAGCCAGAAGTGGCGTTGTGGCTCAAGTGGTAGAGTGCTAGCCTTGAGCAAAAGAAGCTCAGGGACAGTGCCCAGGCCCTGAGTTCAAACCCCAGGACTGGGAAAAAACGAAACAAGAAACAAAGTGGATACAAAACTGTTTCTGCCATACAAACTGAAAGGATCCATCACATCCATCCCAGGGGACCACGCAGAGGCAGGAACAGGAGAAAGATTATTACAAGGTTTATTAGAGGAGCCACATCCCCCCCCCCCACTCCCCGAGAGAGAGCACATGGCAGCCTCCACTATCTAGGTAGCAGCAGGGTCTGGGGGCAGGAAGTGAGGTGGATGGGAGTTCAGGTGGGTCTGGGCAGAGAGAGGGAACTTTGAGGGCTGGGAGGAGCCCAGGTCTGGGTGGAGCCAACAACAAGCAGACAAAGAGGAAATGAGGAAAATAATTCTGTTTGATATAGTCTAAAAAAAATCTAGGAATAAATTTCATTAAGGAAGTGAAGAACTTCTACAATGAAAACTATAAAAACTTTTTTATTTTTTTGGGGGTCCGGTTGTGGGGCCTGAACTCTGGGCCTGGGCGCTGTCCCTCAGCTCTTCGCTCAAGACTAGCGCTCTCCACTTGAGCCACAGTGCCACTTCTGGCTTTTTTCATTTTGCTTATGTGGTGCTGAGGAATCGAACCCAGGGCCTCATGCATATAAGGCAAGCGCTCTACCACTGAGCCACCTTCCCAGCCCCTATAAAAACTTTTAAAGAAAGAAATTGAAGAAGACACTGGGAAGTGAAAGGACCTCCCATGTTCATGGATTGTCAGAATACCATATTGCCAAAGGCAACCTATAAATTCAACGAAATACCCATCAAACTACCTATGTCATTCTTCACAGATACAGCAAAAATAATTTAAAAAATCCTATGGCACTACAAATTTCCCAAGTTGCCAAAGCGATCCTGGATTAAAAAAAAAAAAAGTAATGCTGGAGGTATCACAATTCCAGATGTCAAACTTTATTACAGAGCCATAGTAACATAACAGCTTGGTACTGGCACAAAAACAAACCTAAAGACCAATGGAACTGACTATAAGACCCACCTATAACCATCTATTCTTTGACAAGATAGCCAAAAACATACATTGGAGAAAAAAAAAAAAGGTCACTTCAAGAAACAATGCTAAAAAATGGACATCCATATATTTCTGGCTGAAACTGGATCTTCATTTGTCACTTTGTCCTAATATCAATTCAAAATGGATCAAAGACCTCAGTGTAAGACCTGAAACCTTGAAACTACTACAGGAAAGAGGAAGAGAAACATAACTTATTGGCATAGGCAGGAACTTCCTGACTAGAATTTCAGGGGCTCAGCAAATATGAGAAGGAATTGACAAATGGTATTCCATCAAAGTAAAAGTTTTCTGCACAAAAAAGGACATTGTTACTAAGCTAAAATGACAAACTGGAGTGGGAGATCTCTGCAAACTATATATCTGCTAAGAGTTTAATATCTGTACAAGGATCTCTAAAAACTAACCCTCCCAATAACCAATTAATAAACAGGCAAAGGAGTAAATAGAACCTTCTAAGAAGAAGCAAAAACAACCAATAACCACATGAAGAAATGCTCAACATCTCTGGCCATAAAGGAAATGCAAATTAAAACAACACTGAGATTCCATCTTACCCCAGTAAGAATAACCATTTGTTCATTCATTCACCCACACCAAAGAAAATTTAATAGGCACTAATGTGTGTGTGTATATATATATATATATATATACACACACACACACACACACACATATATATATCTTAGATACTAGAAGAAATGGGGGAAACCCTACTGCACTGTTGGTGAGAAGTAAACTAGTGCAACCATTTTGGAAGGCAGTTTGGAGATTCCTTAAAAAGCTAAACATAGACCTACTCTATGATCTGCAATAGCACTCCTGGGCATCCATCCAGAATATTATTGGTCAGGATACAGTAAAGACACTTGCACATCCATGTAAGTTATGAAAAGAGCCCAGTTGTCTTACAACAGATGAAGGGATCAAGAAAAATATAATTCAATTCTGAATACTGTTAAATAACTCAATTGAAGAGAACATTTACATGAGAATAGAGTTAGACATGGTGCCACACACCATCTCCCAAGGAGATCCTAGAGGAGGTTCCTACCTGAGGCTGGGCCCTGTGTGGACAAGAAAAGTGTTTAATCAGGGAATGCCACTGCACCATGCAGCCACCCTGGCTGAGCCTCCTAAGGCACATGCATGGAGAGGGGGGACTTCATCCTTATTGTTATCACCATCAGCCCAAAGATAGAGAGAAGTCCAAGAGAACACATTGTGTCTCATTTCGGGTTAGAGGCTAGACCCACCCCACTACAGGTCCAACCAACAAAGCCAATTTGGCGGAGCCAAAAGGTCACAGTCTGCATGGGGAAAGGGTGTGATGTACCAAATGTCCACACAGCAGGGCTTGAAAGGCTAAGGAGGGGAGTTACTGAGATGAGACTTGCCCAAGCTGAGAGATAGTGACAGTCCAATAAGTGACAGTGGGCAGCTGTTCTTCTTCACAAAGGATCCTCCCTGCCACCCCAGCTCAGGGTACCCAACCCCATATGATGTTAAAATGAGCTTCTTCATGGCCCAGTTCCTATAGTAAGCCTCCAGATGGCCTGGTCCCTGCCTCTACCAGTCACCTCTCTTCCTATTATAAGTTACTCTCTAGGCTCCAGATAAAGGGACCACCTTCTCTTCCTCCCCTTGTGCCTCTGTACGCACTGTTCCTTCTTCCAGACCTGTGTCCTAACTTCTGCCTACCTGGTCACCTCCTCCCCTTCCTGCAGGCCCCACTTTTAGGCTTCAGTTCCTCAGGAAAACTCTCCTCCACACTGGCCACATGCATCCTGGGACTTCTCTGTGTACTATTTATATTTACTAGGACCTCAACAAACTAACAGTGAGACCTATTTCCCTGGCCAAAAGTCTGGGGCTTTTTCCCATTTTGTGTCAATCCTGCCTGGTGGCTGGGTTCTATAATGCTGGCTTCTCTGTAACGCCAGGGATGGTCCTGCACAAGACCAAGAACAAATTGTCCCTGGCAATCTGAGATGTAAATGCTAAGCCCATACCTCTTTGCCAGGACAGACAGGAAACACTAGGTAGGAGGGATGCCAGGAATGTTCTAGATCCTAACCTGGACATATGCACAGATCAAAGCCATCATGCTATGCATGTTTCTGTACCTCAATTCAAGTTTTAAAAGTGATTTTTTTTTAAAAAAGGCATACCTGCAATCCTAGCAACTGGGAGATAAAAGTAGAAGGATCCGGAGATCCAGGCAAGACTGAGCTACATAGAAAGATGCTGTCTGAATAAATAAAACTCCAAGTTAAAACAATTTAAAAGCATTTTCTTTACAAGTCAATTTTTTTCTAGCTGTTCACCAGTGGTTCACTCCTCTAACCCTAGCTACTGGGGAAGCTGACATGTGAGATCTAAAACTCTATGAGATTCTTATCTCCAGGTAAGTGCTAGACCAGAGGTATGGCTCAAGTGGTAGAGAGCCAGCTGTGAGTGGAAAAAGCCAAGTGAGAGGATGGTGAAGCCCTGAGTTCAAGCCTCAGTATTATCACAAATAAAGTTTCTCTTCCTAGGAATCTGAGTTCCCATATGGTGACATGCAACAAACTGCATTGGAGGAAGTAGAGCTGTGGCTCAAGCGGTAGAATAAGTAAAAAAGCTCAGGGACAGCAACCAGAGCCTGAGTTCAAGCCCCAGGATTCACACACACTCACACACACACACACACACACACACACACACACACACACACAAAACATATTATTATTTTTTTTTATTTTTTCTTTTTGTTGTCAGTCATGGGGCTTGAACTCTGGGCCAGGGTGCAGTCCATCAGCTCTTCAGCTCAAGGCTAGCACTTGAGCCACAGCACCACTTCCAGTTTTCGGAGTGGTTTATTGGATATAAGAGTGTCACGGACTTTTCCTGCCTGGGCCAGCTTTGAACCGTGATCCTCAGATCTCAGCCTCCTGAGTAGCCAGGATTACAGGCGTGAGCCACGGGTGCCTGGCTCACACACACATGAACAGCTGCACTGAAAATGCTCTTCTTCCCCTGAAACAACGAATGTTTGCTCTCTTGCTGATTACTTGATAGCAGTGTGAACAATACCAGGTGCCCTGTGGACCTAGTAAATGAAGCCACTGAGGGTGAAAGGAAGTGAGGCAGAGGTTGTCAAGAACACCCTCAAGTCTGAGACTTCATCAAAGGCTAAACTTCTGTCCTCAGCTCTGCTGGACCTCACCATATGATATAGAGCAGTACTATCTGGATTCTAGTCTTTGTCATGGCTCCCTAGACCCTAAGCGGCTGTCCTACCTCCCCTCAGCCACCCCCATGGCACCTGCTTGGGTCCAAGGTGACAGCATTCTACATTCCAAGATCTGCTATCTGTCACAGTCCCTCTAGCTGGTCTCCACCCAAAGCAGAGCTCAAGGTGGGGAAAAATGTATTCCTAACATGGAGGGGTAGGAAGGCAGGGGGAAGTACGTGCTACCCAACCATAGGGATAGTTCCTTGGTCACTTGGCATGTCAGTCCCTTGAAGGCTTGTCTGGAAACTGGATCTGATCATCAGAGGTGGACCTAAAGGCAGGGTGCAGCAGAGGTCACTGCTGGGTGGGGGAGGCTCAGTTCCCTCCCAGAAGCAAGCACCTGACAGACTCAGGCTGCCACTAAGGACAAAGCCTATCCACACAGAAATGCCTGGACTGTTGGCACTGTGCTGAACTTGGCTGGGTGGGCTGTGAAGCAGAGAATGGACCTGGGCCACTGGCTGGAGCTGAGCAAGGATAAGTCCTCATATCCTTACTCCTATGTAGCAATAGGACAATGAGAGAAAGACGAAGCCCTCAATCCTCTCCAGGAGTGTGGCAGGACCCCCTTCTACCAGATGCAGTGCAGGTATCAGCCTCATGGCCATGAGTTATCAAACTTGCAATGGGGCTGCCATTCCAACCAGGTTTATTCTATTCCAGAGGGCAACTGGGGAGTTTGAAGTTCCCAGAACCAGGTATCCCCCTTCCCAGCACCCGTAATGGTTCCCCATGCTATTGTCCCTCACTGCACACCACCTCACAGCCAAATCTCCACAGCACTGGGGTGATCTCAGTGCGAGGGGACCCCAGAATCAGCAGAAGTCTGATGAAAGATGTGGATGACGTTCAGCTTGGACTTCATCAAAATGATGTCACACACAGGAGATGACTTAAAACCAAGGGCTTTTCCTTGCAGTCGTGGCAGGGTCTGGATCACCACCTTAGGCACACCTTGACAAGAAGTCCACACTGACTCTGAATATACTTCTTCCATCTTCCAATGCACAGGAAATGAACAGGGCAGAGGAACATGCAAAGGTCACTGTCAACAGAATCTAGGCAGGGAAAGTATCACCTATTCCTTTAACAATAAGCCCAAGTATATGAAAATAGGACAGTGGGAGGGAAACGTACAGATTGTGAAGCATAAGATGCACCTGCTTATCATACCAAGAAGCTCTTAACTGATCCTGGGGACTAGAAGAGCAGAGATTGGAAGATGTGAAGAAATCATTGTGAGATGTGATAAGGGTCCTACAGTGAGCTCATTTAAGAGCATGCTTTCAAAAACACATGCTAAAAAGATGGCAGACAACATAAGCTATAGGGGACTTGGTTTAAAATCAACCGAAGCAGACATTATATGCAGTGGAGTCTGTATCTCAATTTTGACTTCACCTCAATTTCCTAAGGGCAAATTTGTATGGTAAGAAAGAAGAGAAGGCACTGGTAGCTTATGTCTGTGAACCATCAGAAAACCAGAAGTGGTGCTGTGGCTCAAAATGGCAAAGCACTAGCTTTGAGCATAAGAGCTCAGGGACAGTGCCCAGGCCCTGCCTGAGTTAAGCCCCATTACCAACAGGAAAAAAAAAAAGAAAAAGAAAGGAAAAGAAAAGAAAAAAGAGAAAAGAAAAGAAAGAAAGGAGGGAAGGAAAATACCTGGGTTGGGGGAAGCAGAGACCTGGTTCCTGGCTAAGGGCTAAACCTACCTTTCAGGAGCTTGAGGCCTGCTGCTAATATTGTAGAGCTCTCTCTTTCAAGTGCACTTTTACCGAGTTTTCTGAATCTCAGTGACAAAGCACTCATCTCACAGCCTGCAATGACAGGATACAGTACAGTCTGGGAGGCAAGAGCAGAGCGGCCCTGGCCCACTCACTATCTGCGACTGTCTGTGAAAGGTAAGTACAGAATGGAAGGAAACATTGTGCCAAGCCTTTGGCACAGTGACCTTAACTGGCTGTGTCCAGTGGTAAGACAGGGCTCTCTCATTTTGTATAGCCTCACCTAATTATTGCAATGAATGTCCCTTGCACTTTAAAATCAGCCCGTGAGAAATTAAAATGTCAAAAGCAAATGAATGGATCTCTAGTCCTTCACCACAATGAGAAAATGTTATGGCCTAGATATTAATCCACCAGAGCCCCCAAACCTGTCATCCTCAAACATGACAGGTGAGGTGTCAAAGTGCCTGAGTTTCCCTGCCGCTATTTGCAGTAACAACGTTATTACTGTCGAAAAACACGGCATTACTAGCATAGCAGCTCTGTAAAACCCCATGTGATTCACAAGTCTACATTCACTTGCTCGCTGCCATGTCAGGGCAGGCCAAGCCTCCAGCAAAGGGCAGCAACTCCAGCAAAGGAATCCAGGATGGGGGCCGAGAGTCTACACTGCAGCCATGATCAGCCAGCCAACTTTCACACACATATCCACTGCTGATTCTCTTCCACACTTCTGCCACTAAATGTCAAAGGTCCTAAAAGCATCAGGAAAGTACCAAGGGGAAAGAGATTTCCCGGATGGAAGAGGGGAACTCTACTGGAATTTTTTTTTTTTTTTGGTTGGTCATGGGGCTTAAACTTTGGGCCTGGGCTCTGTCCCTCAGTTCTTCAGCTCAAAGCTAGTGCTCTACCACTTGAGCCACAGTGCTGCTTCCATTTTTCTGGTGGTTTATTGGAGATAACAGTCTCATGGTCTTTCCTGCCTGGGCTGGCTTTGAACCGCAATCCTCAGATCTCAGCCTCCTGAGTAGCTAGGATTACAGGCGTGAGCCACCAGCATCCGGCTCCTAGTGGATTTTTCTAAACCCACTGTAACTCTCTCCCCTCCAGGAACTTGGAATAAAGATGAAATTAATTTCTAAGTAATCCAAGGAGACACATAGGACAGAGATATACCATGGGAAGAGAAAGTAAGGTATAAGGAAGGAGGGAGAATAAGACAGAAAATGGGAGCCATGGATACCATGGCTGGTCTTCATCTCAGAGAATTGATGTTCTGTGACCGGATTATAGGTTCCAGTTCAGAATCGGTCACCTGGATGTATGTTTACCTAACCACTACTCAGTTATCCTACTCTGATACTATCATTTAGACCCACAGGCTTTGATTGGTCTCATAATCAGTCTCTTGACATGGGTCTGCTCTTTATGGTCCTCTTATGGGTATTCTCCCAGGTCACAGATTTACAAAAAAACAAGTAGTTTCAATTCCTGACCTAATTACTCATCTAAGGCCACTGTACCTTATTTAACATCCTTAAAAAGCTCAATGGGAGAAGGCCAGGCACTGGTGGCTCATGCCTATAATCTAGGTGGCTGAGATATGATGATCACAGTTCAAAACCAGCCTGGGCAGAAAAGTCCATGAGATTCTTATCTCCAATTAACTACCAAAAAGCTGGAAGTGGATCTGTGGCTCAAATAGTAGAGTGTTAGCCTTGGACCCAAAAGCTGGACAGTGCCCAGGACTAGAACCAAAAACAAAATTAACAAAAAAAAGCAAGGAGTCTATCAAGTCCACAGAATAGCCTGACTTCTCTTTTCACATTTTTATCTCAATTCTATTCACAACAGGTTAATTCAACTATCATAGATTGGAACAAATATCACAGACCTGGCTCTACTACAAAATCTCAGGTGCTCTGTCTTATACACTATCACCCTGTTATTGGTAGAGCTCTGACAGAAAAAGTATACCCATCTTCTATGTACCTCCTGTGTGTTTTGGACTTTCTTTGAAACTCCACTGTGTTAACAAACATGACAATCATCACACCGCAGGAGACAGTGCACAGGTATCACAGCCATGGGCACTAGTTGTAACCTTACGAGGTTTTGTCCTGGAAATCGGCTGGCAGAACATGAACATGTGTGCAGTTCTGTGGCCCTGCTGGAGACAGTGCAGTGTAAGAGGTCTTGTGGCTTCGGGATATCTGTCTTAAACCAGGCATTAAACTCAATTCTGCTGAGGAGTCCAAGTAGTGGAAGGGAACAGTGGGGAGGGGAAAGGGGCATACCAAGGGCCAAATGCCAAGGCCTACTCTTCCAGCCCAGCTCCAGGAGTCCTGGCAGGCAGCTGGTATTTGCCAAATCAGCTCCCTCTTCATGAGACAATGAGTCCACTGTTGACTGGCCGGGGCCTTGATTAATATTTGCAAGAGAACAAAGTGGAAAATTCCACCTGTGTGGGTGAAGGCTGGACCCAGGAAATGTCAACAACCCTCACTGCCTTGTTGTCTCAGGGATGGATCCAGCAGAGTCACAAAGGTCGCAGTAGCAGGGACATGATTTGGGGACTGTCTTTACTCTTGGATCCAAGGGAATTTTCCCATTTGTATATTAGGATTTTGTTGTTGTTTTGGGTCGCTCGTGGGGCTTGAACTCTGGGCCTGAGCGCTGTCCCTGAGCTCTTCAGCTCAAGCGCTCTACCATTTGAGCCACAAGCACCACTTTCCTAGGACTTTTTTAAAAATAAAATTCTCCTGCCTTCCCTACCCTAAACCTACACAGTAATATTTTTGGGTGTAAATTCAAAAAAGACTACCAAAACCAGGACTTGAACCTTGAACTTTTGCTCAGCTTTGTTATGCATAGCTGGCCCTCTACCACATGAACCACATTCATAGTCCAGCATTTTTGCTGATTAATGGAGATAGAGTCTCCAGGACTTTCCTGCCTAGGCTGGCTTCAAATCTCAATCCTTTGATCTCAGCCTCCTGAGTAGCTAGCTAGTAGTAGTACAGGCATGAGCTGTAGGTACTGAGCTCTACACAGCAATTTTAAGCCCTTCAACTTCCTTCCCCAACTTCTGCAGTGAGTCCCCTAATAGCCTGCTAGTGAGGCAGAGCTGATGTTAGTGACATACTATAGGAATGGGGAAACTGAGAGACCAAGAGCCTTGACCAAGGCCAAGAGACAACATGTGAGTCCCAGAGTCAGGCAGACTAGAGACTAGGAGTTTCGGCCCTCAGTGGCAACACACAGCCAGTTTGGGGAGGGGCAGGAGATGTCTTGGTGAGGAGCTACCTGTCCTAGATAGAAAGATCTTCCAGGCTTTGGCCCAGGCCATGAACTTTGCCTGCCTGTGGAAGAAGCAAGAATGTCAAAGCAGCTCTACTAGGTGGGCAGGCTTTTACATAGCCTTGGAGGAAGGTATGTGTTGTTATTCCTTTATTCAGACCTTTAATGAGCACCTACTAAGGTTACCTCCACCAAGTGTTTCAGAAATCCAGCCTTGGCAGAATATGACTGAAGGAGTCTCCAAAGATCACCTCCTTCAGACTCTAGTCCTCTTGTTGCTACTCTGTGGTCTCATCTACCCTATTCTATAGAAAAAGAACCAGAGGCTCTGAGAGGAGCTAGAAGGAGGAAACTAAGCCCTGCAGAACCCAGGTGGCCCTGCCTCCAGTTTTCAACCTCCAGTTACGGGATCCAAGCAAGCTGAGTCCCTTTTGGAAGGCCACTGATCAACAAGGGCCTCGTAGAGATACTTGTGGCGTGAACCAGTGTGAAAGCCTCAGAGGAGAGGTCCTGTTTACCATGCAGAATCCCTCTCACTTTCTCCTTTCTCTGCCCATTCCACAGCCAGCCCTGAGGAAGCCTGAAGCACACACCCATCCCAGAAGTCCCAAAGCAGGGACAGCATCATCTCTATGCCTATCATTGCTGGCCCCACAGCAGGGACTGAGGAACTTGCTCTGGCTGTTCAGAAGTTGGTTTATACAACAAGAGCATTCCCCTCCTCCCACATGCTCAACTACTCTTATCCCACCCTCCCTCCATTCTTCCTCTCTCCTTTTTCACCCCCTCCTAGACCCTAGAGAAGGAACTTAGCCACCGCCTTTCTCAAAACAAAACTACCCTCCACTCCTTCTATTTCCAAGCCTACTTCCTCTTGCTACACTAACTTGGCAGTCTTTCTGCTAGACCATGCCACCCCCTGGACTCTCCACCCATGTGACCTCCTGCCCCTCCTGCTTCAAGATTGGGTTTCTTGCTCTCACCACCTCCCTAGTCCCTAACACCCCAGGTTTTCCTCCCCAAAAGTACTAGAAATGGCTGACTCACAGACTTGTCCCCAGGCAAACCTTTACATTCCAAGTCATCCCAAAGTCTCTACACATAGCTGGAGCTCCCCTACTGCAGGGCCTTTTCTGCCAACACAGCTCTGAGCTTGTCCTGGGGCAGGCTCTCACTACTCACTGGCTGCACACATGTTGGTGGTCTGGTCTCTGAGAGGTTAGTCCCTACCATCTCCACCACCCCCCCCCACACACACAGGTGGCCTTTAACAAACAAAAGATTCCCCACCATCTAAATGCCTGGGTCAGTTCCTTGACAACATGGGGCAAAGTTCATGGTTCTAAGCTGCTTCCACTGCAGCAGGGTGGACACCGGTGGCCTTGAACATGCCTCTCACTGCACTTATCTTCCGTCTCAGAGCACCCAAGTGCTACCTACCTTTGCACCCTGGTGCTTGGCAAGGGTTTACTGTACAGAAAGGCCACTACTGGAGCTAGAAATGATCTTAGGGAATACAGTGCACACAGTAACTCAGAAAGATTGACCTAGAATAGTCCAGCCCCAGGCCACAACCTCACCTGAGTAACTCTGACCCCCCAGGAGCCAGATCAATCCTTGTTGATGATTCCTTCATCCCACCTGTAAGCATGCCAGAGGCCCACTGGCCTGGAGGCTGGGGACTGTGGGTGGGGAAGGACTGGAGTGGTTTTGTCTAAGCCTCACAGAGGAGCTAGGCCTGGCTCACTCTAAGGGCCTCCGTAAACCTAGCTGCTTAACTCAGCACCACCTTCCACCAGCGGAGATGCCATCCAGAAATTGCATGCCCTGCTTGAGGGCTACATACAGCCTATAAGGGGAGACCCAACATTGTTGTTTGCAAATGAGGGGCTGAAGCAGCCAAGTTCCAGGTTCTGTGCCTCCACTGTAAGCTCAACCGATTGTCAACTGTCCCTCAAACCACTATTCCAAAGGAAGGTCCCGGGACCACCCTCCCCAGCTTGGTGGGAGGTTGGAGTGGGGTCGGGGGGGGGGGAAGGATCAGGCCTGGCCTTGAAGACTCAGTCTCATTTAAGTGCCAACCCTGAGAACTGCCGCTCTAAACCCACAATGCTGAGGCTTCCACTGAGACCCCCCAGATGCTACCGTCAGACCTCTTTTTGTGCAAACACACATTTACCAGCAAACAAATCTAAGGAGCAGAGATTCCCATAGCTCTTTCGTGGCCTAAGTTCCTGCTGACTAGCAAACACCCTTGACAAAGTTGATGGGGCGGAGCAGATTTGCGTCTCACCCCTTTTCTTTCCTGGGCTCAGCCGCCACGTAAACAAAGGGGGCCCCCAAGTCCTCCCAACCCGCCAGACCCTCCCGGCTGGAGGAGTTCTGGACTCCGTGCTGGACACCAATTCCGGAATGGGCCGGGTTCGGGGCGCCTTCTCCGCTACTCACCCTTGGCCGCTGGGCCCCCGCACCGTGGGCCACCTCGAAGCTGGAGCGGAGCTAGAGCAGGGCGGCAGCGGCCCCGATCCCCGCCCCGCTACACTGTAACTGACCGCACACGCGCGCACCGCACTACCCGAGGGGTCGACCGGGTCCCAGCGCCTGGCTGGCAGGCCGGGCGCGGCGGGGCGCGGCGCTCGGCCCGGCCCGGGGCGTGGGTGCAGGCGCCACACCTGGCCCCGCACCCGCACGTGCGCACCGGCCGGGAGCGCGCGGCTGAGACCCCGCCCACCCCGGGAGCCCCAGCCAGAGACTTTACCACCTTGGGAAGGGGCCAGTGACCCGCCTCTGCCCGGACCAGGGCGGAGCTGCGGGACGGGGGCGGAGCCCCGAGGGAGTGGCGGGTTTGAAGGGATAAGAGCCGGGAGGGCTGCTGGCCTGAGCCCCCGCGTGGTGGAGGCCAGGTCATGTCGCTTGTGCTGCTGAGCCTGGTTGCACTATGCAGAAGCGCCAGAAGCACCATGCCCCAAGAACCGGTAAGCATTGCACCTCTACCCCTCTTCGCTTCCTTGCTGTGCCCCACCGGCCAGCCTGTGCTTCATCACACCTTGAGGTACAGGTCTCGATGGCGGCTCATGATTAGCATCCCTTGGGCAATCCCGATGGACCACAGGCCTCCCACTAGCCTCCTCTGCTTAGGCCAGCATCATGGAGCGTTGAACTGTTTGCATGAGGCATGAGGAACAGACAGATCTAGTAGTAGATGCCGCTCGGGGTTGTTGATTCAGTCATCTGTGCTCACCTCGCCTCCATTTCTTCATCGGTAAAAGGAAGGGTAGCACCTAACTCTCACGGGTGTCCTAAGGAGGCCATGTCCTGAAAAGCATCAGCAAAGAACCTCATTGTTCAAGGTTGGTTTGACCACCTGTTGAGGCTCCCTACTTGCTTTTCTTCCTCTTGGATCATATTGATTCCAAAAGTTAAGTTTTCTTTCTGAGTTCCTTAAATGATCGATCTGTATCACTAAAGAGGAAAAAAGCTCATCTTCAAAAAAAAAAAGCCTTCCGAACCAATTCCTACCTCTCAGATAGTGTAGAACATCATAGCATGGTGGGTCTTTGTTGATAGTTATGGAAAACCACAAAGCATTCAAGGTTTCCTGATATCTTCTGCAACTGTCTTTGCCTTCTTTGTTCTGAGATCCCCTTAGCTTTTCCACTAAAGGAAGAATTCGTTTCCTTTGTGGCACACGCTGTAAGGCAAGTTTAAACTATGAGTTAGAGCTGTTGCTTGGCTTCTTTCTAAAACTTAACTCATCAGTCCTTCAACAGAAACTTAGCATCCAATGTGGTATCTTAATTGTTTAAGAAGAATATCTAATGAGATCCCTCCAGTTCAGTTTCACAGAGACAAAGAAATGAGGATGATTTTATCCAAACCCAAATTACTCAAACCATCAAAAATGTTGCCTTGGGCTAGGATCATGTCTCAAGTAGACACCTGACTGTCAAACGAGAGAGAGGTTCTGAGTTTAATCCCCAGTACTGAAGAAAAAAGTTTTACCTTCTATCTTACCAGGTGTTTAGAAATGTTGAGGCTTGGAAGGAAGGGATACTAGAACGCGTGGATTTATCAATTGAGTATTGTCACTGGAGCTTGCTGCTGCCTAGAATTTAAATATTTTAGGTTAATATGTTATTTGCAAACCAAAATACTAATTTCTCTGTGTGTGTGTGTGTGCACATGCACACGCACAAGCATACACCTATCCTAGGGCTTGAACTCAGGGTCTGGGCACCACTGTCTCTGAGCTTCTTTTGCTTAAGGCTAGTGCTCTACCACTTGAACCACAGCACAACTTCCAGCTTTCTTTGAGTAGTTTGCTAGAGATAAGAATCTCATGGCCTGTCCTGCCCAGGCTGGCTTTGAATCTTGATCTTCAGATTTTAGCCTCCTAAGTAGCTAGGGTTACAGGCATGAACCACCAGCACCTGGCTAATTATTTGTTTTTAATGGAAAAACATGAGCAATTTACCTCAAAGGATATAATACTAGCTTTTCTTGGACATCAATGACAAATGTTTGCTTTTTTTAAAAGCTCTTTTTAAAAAGACAGCATGATGAAATCACAGTTGTTTATGGTTGTATAAATAGCTCAAGTACAAAAGAAGAGAAACATGTTAAGAATCTGGGGAAGTTACCATTGGCTGTATTTATTGTTTCTTTTTCCTTTGTACAATCATCCTTAGTCTGGGAAACTCCATAAAAACTCCAGATTATTCTGAAAACCTACAGTCAAACATTAGGCATGCAGGTGGGCCTACAGGGGTGAAGGGGGGAGGGTGGGTGGTACTCAGGGAAAGCTGAAACCCATAGATGAGTGGAGACTACCTCTGGTCTTCAAGTGGACCACTGGAAGATCAGGCATATTAATATCACATCTATGGTTCATCATAGCCTACACTGGAGTAGCTTAGTTTTCTCCAAGCTATGAATTAGAACCAGATCATTTTTTTAAAGTTTATAACTTACATATGCACCCACGGAAAAAAAGATGGTGTTTCGCCTAATTTGATAACAGAAGGGTTGTGGTTTGTTGGCTTCAATGTGACACTTGGTTTCTTTCTCTCCTGCAGAATATTCAGTGTGGCTTTGAAGCTGGTAAGTACATTGGGGAATGGGTATTGGACATTATTATATTGAATTACATTTGGATGTGATGAGAGCCTGAAACTAGGAAGTGGGTCATCAGAGACCAAGCACAGAACAAATGATTACTTTGTTTTAGTTGCTGAGATTGAAGTTCTCAAGAACTCTGGAGGAATAAAGAGGTGCCAGAGGTGGGTTGGGACACAAGCAGATCATACCATGCAGAGTGGAAAGGAATGTTTACCACTCTGGAGAGGGAGAGCCAGTGCAGGGGAGAGAGGTCCCTTACCGTGGGGATCAGGAAGCAGATGTTTTATAGAAGAATGAGTGTTTGAGATGGTAGTGCTTGAAGAATGGGTTTCTGTCCCAAAAATGGGTATAGGGAAGGTGAGATGTAGGGGAAATGGCAGCAGCAAAGGCTGGTAGGTAGTAGAGTAGGGGGTAGTGTGACCAGCTGGTTGAAAGCATAGGGGAGTCAAGACTGACCCTGACAAAAATTAAATATAGTACATACACACATACACCTCTCCATACCCAGGGAGCTGGAGTGATCTCAAATGTGCTGTTGTTTGTAGCTGAAGTTGGCGCCAGCTTAGCTGTGTTCAGCCAGCACCTAGAAAGGCTTGGCTTACCTTAGTTGGAAGTTATGATGAATTGTGAAGAGTGACAGGTCAGGATGGGCCAGGAGACTGGACCAGGAGGAGTGGTGTCATGAGGAGTCTTCCCTTTGCCTAGGGCCATCTCCAGAGTGGATGGTCCAACACACTCTGACCCCAGGAGACTTGAGGGAGCTCCGAGTGGAACCTGTTAGAACCAGTGCTGCAGCAAAAGACAATTCAATTTTGATGAACATAAGCTGGACACTCCGCGCAGATGGTAAGTTTGCATCAATCAAATATAAGGCCAGAAGTATCCACTAACCCAGGAATGTGCAGGCTATAGGCCCCATTAATCTCATTCCTAGATATATCCAACAAAGATCCCAACATGCTTGTATCAAAGCCACATTCTAGGATGTTCACAGGAACACTGTTCTTAACAACCAAAGCACCCAAATGCCCGAGAATGGAATGTAGTCACAGAGTCACAATCAAATGATCTATAACTGCACATAATATGGACGTCACAAACATAAGCATCCAGACAGTTCATACAGTTATTCCTGTATGCGTACCACAGTTGTACGTGCTGCATAATCTGAAGGTTCACAACTGGGTTGGTGGTTACTTAGGGCTAGGAGTGACTGAAAACAATCGTAAGGGGAGCCTGTAGGGTGGGAGATTCTTCACCTATGCTAGGCATACAAGTATGCAAATTCATCAAGTAGTATGCTGATGATCTGAGGTTTTTTTTTTTCAGTGCATTATACTTCATGGAAAAAGATGGAAAGACCAGGCATAAGTCCCCCAGTTTAGGACAAACACTGGCTTAAGTGGGTTACTCCTCCTCTTTCCAATTGATATAATGAAAGTCTTGGCATCTGCTCTAGATTATGCTACAAGACACATACAAAGCAACCTGTGGATTCTTAACAATGAATCTAATGTTTGTGTTTAGCCCATGTGTTTCCATGGGCTAAATTCAGTTAAATTTGAGGTAGTCAAGATCAAATCTGACCTTAGGAACTACATCAGAGCTCCCCTGGAACTCTGTAAGCCTTGCTCACCCCATCTGCACACTGGGTCCAAGGGTTGCTTACCTTTTAGTGATGCTGTGTTTACTATCAACTGAGGTAACATGGGAAGGGTCTAGCATCACATCCATCACAGAGTAAGCACTGAGTAACAAAACTGCCCAATTATGTGTCGCTGCAGCCAGCATCCGTCTGTTGAAGGCTACCAAAATCTGTGTGACAGGCAAAAGCCACGTGCAGTCATATAGCTGTGTGAGGTGTAATTACACAGAGGCTTTCCAGAGTCAGACCAGACCCTCTGGTGGCAAGGTAAGCATGTGATTATGCGTGTGATTATGACTGAAAACTGGGCTCTCTGGGGAACTGATGTGCCCAAGTTCAAATTCCATTTTTAGCCACTTCACTTCTAAGCCTTTCCTGCACATTTCTAGTTCAGTGGATACTTCAGGATATATCAGCAAAGCAATTAAAATTAAATAATTTAATTATTCAACATAATCTAATTATGTTGAATAATTAAATTATTCTAGTGTTAATATTTCATCCCTTTCCCTCCCCCCCCCCGAGTTACAATTGTGTGGGGCCCTTTGTTTAAGTAGATATTGGCTATGGACCTAAGTTCCAGCAGCAGCATAAGGGACAAAATTACAAATGAAAAGAACACCAGGTATTGGTGGCTCATACCTGGAATCCCGGTGAATCAGGAGGCTGAGATCTGAAGGATCTCAGTTTGAGGCCAGGGAAGAAAAGTTGCTAGACTCCATCTCCAAAGTAACCAGCAAAAAAGCAGGGCTAGAAGTGTGGCTAAAGTGGTAGAGGGCCGGCACAGCAAGCATATGAACCTGATTTCAAACCTTAGTAACAAGGAGAAAAGGAAAGAACCCAGAGTCCCTATCCCTCCCCATGCAGCCTGAGGGAACTGGGCACCTTGCTTTGTCTTGCAGTGGACATTCTCCTACATAGGCTTTCCTGTGGAGCTGAGCACTCTCTATCTCATCGGTGCCCATAATATCCCCAATGCAAATATGAATGAAGACGGCCCATCTTTATCTGTCAACTTCACCTCACCAGGTAAATTTCTTCAACTCTTCAGTTAGTTTTTGTCTTATTGAGACATCTGCTTTGGGGTATATTGGTTGGTCCAGTAAACCAAGGGGAGTCTGGACAAGGCTTTGGATTAGCAAGGTCTGTTTCCTCATCTGTCATATGTACACAAGAGTAACACTCCTGATTCAAAGAGTAATTGAGTGAAATGCAAGGCAAGTACCAGTCCTGGGTGTCAGGCAGGTTACTGAGCCCGGTACTGAGCCTCCATACCAACCTTGAATTTGGAATAGCCCATAATTACAGGTAAGACAACTGAGGGAATAAGTGACTCAAGAAAATCAAAACTGATCGTTTAACAAGGGATACAGGTGGACCCATTACAACAATGAGATGTACAAGTTGTTATGTTGAAAAACGAACTTTACAATTTTGGTGGGGGGAGGGGGAGGGTCAGGTAGGGGGAGGTGGGGAGAGTATGGGAAAGGATGGGAAGGGGAAACAAAGAGGAGGCAACAATGCTTGATAAGAAATGTACTTGTTATCTTGCCCATGTAATTGTAACTCCCCTGTGCGGTATTCTCACAATAAAAAAAAGAAAAAAGAAAAGAAAAACTGACCTTTAAACTTGGGTTTTTCACAGCAGTGTTCTGGGCTGTCCAAGTCATTTTCAGTGACAGCTTTCTTGGTAAAACTAAATCTCACTTTATTTTTAAATAATTTTTTTTTAAGTTTTGGAATTGCAAAGCTAGTACAAAGAGTTTTCTCCCCAAGCTAATTTTTCCAATTGTTACATTGACAAATGTAAAAACATTGGTACATTTCTATTAAGAAAACTCCAGATTTTACTTGGGTTTCACCTACATTTCTACTAATGTCTTTTCTATTGGAGTTGTATTTAGTCCCTTGTTTCACCTTACTCTCCTTTGGTTAGTTTCTTAGTTTTTGTTTTCATGACCTTGACAATCATCCTGAGATTGCTCCAATTTGTCTGATCCTTGTCTTATGCTTAGCTTGGGGTACATGGGTTTAGGGGCCTTATTGTATTTTGTCAAAGGTCTGAGATCACTGCTGACATTCACTTTTGTCCCCTGCTAGGCAACTGGGTGAAATAGGCAATAGGTTGGAAGAGGCAGAATCCATATATAGTACCAAATCTTGCTTTTAAAAGACTGAGTTTCTGAGAATCTTCTCTCAGGGGTAACAAATACTGTTTTTGTTTTTGTTATTGTTTTTCTTGTTTTGTTTGATAGTACTAGCATTTGAAAGCAAGACCTTGCGCTTGCTAGACTGGGGCTCTACTCCTTAAGCCATGTCACAAACCCATCAATACTGTTTTTTTTATAAAGATTGTATTTAAATTAGACTCTGGTTACAACTCCATAGGCAGGTGATTTTCTGTGCAACAATAAAATGGCAGTAGCTTGTTTAAATTTTCTCTCTCAGTCATATCTGGGATGTTTTGGTAGTTTGTTATAGGTGGTATTTATGTCTGGTGTGTGTGTGTGTGTGTGTGTGTGTGTGTGTGCGTGCGCGCGTGTGTGTATTATGTATATGTTTACATTTGTTGGAAAGGGGCATACAATAGAAATACTTTTTTTAAAAGTGCAAAACCTTTCATTCAATTTCCAGGATGCTTAGACCACATAATGAAATACAAACAAAAGTGCATTGATGCAGGTAAGTAGATGCAGCATTGTGTTTAGTTATATGAAGATGCTCCTAACTTGAGCCAGCTCCACCCAGCCTTGCACAGAGGAAGAACTAAGGCCTACTGTTGGAAGGTATGAGCCAAGCTGCCCAATGAGGAGTGAAATTCCCAGGTTTCTTGCCCTCTGTTTAGCACTTTGCCCACTGGGACAAACAGCTCTCTAGGGAAGGACTCATATGAAACCACCTCCACTCCGTTGGCTAAACTAACATTTTAGCCTAAACCACATGTAATAATGGCATAAATAGAAGGCTGGTTCTGATTGGACTGGAATCACTTGTTTACCACCACCATGACCTTTGATGGTGAAGACCCGAAAAGCTCCTGCTGGTTTAGCAAACATTCAGGGTAGGAATATTTGTCAGTGACCTAGAAGCGAGTTCTCAACCTGTGTCCTAAAAGAGAATTACCTTTTCCATGCTAGACTATTAAGTCTCCCCCTTGAACTGTGAAATAACCCCTTTATGATGATCACTCTTTGGTGCCTAATTTCCGGAGATTAGTGTACATGCCTCAGCTATTGTAGTCTTAGGATACTAGTAAGGCTAGTATCCCAAGGCATGTCTGGTAGACTGCCATGGCATTGTCAAGCAGACCTAGAATGGGAGACTTTACTCTCTTACCTCCCTTCCTCAAGGGGGGTGGGGGATCCTATCTGTTGGACTATGAAGGAATTTAAGGTGTGAGGTTTGAAGGCCTGGAATCAGCCCTAGCATGAACTCCTAAAGTCAGTTGTGAACCAGGGCCTACTGAAATGGTCTCCTAAGAGAGGTAGTTCATTCATGTGGTTATACATCATGTTCCTGGAAATAAACCTAATCCTTATTTGCAAGTCACATCAGTAAAACAACTGACTTTTTCTCACAGCAGACCTGTCAGGGAATCCTTTAGGTTGTCGGCCATTTCCTTATTTGAATTCAGTAAAGCTGGCAGAAGGCTGTGCTGAAGTACCAGGACCATAGAATGATCTTGTGGTTGCCTTTCTGCTCTTGAAGTCACTAGCTTCCTGTTCTTAGCTATGTCTCTAGCCTGTGCCTTCTTGCATGCTTGGAAGAAAAAATATTGGCCCTAGGTCTTAACTCAAAATACAGACTAAGAATAGGAGTAGAACCGTATCTGTGCCCCCTACCACCCTTAGCTCAAGGAAGCTATTTTTGGCAAAGCTGTGAGAATTCCTAAACTTCTCTTGGAGAGCAGTTATTTTGAGACTCTGGGGGGCAATATTTTAAAAGTACACTTGGTAATAGAGTCCCTATCTCTTGGATGTGTGCCTGAAAATTAGATTTTTTATGTTTTGCAAAGATTTTGGGAGAGGTAGACTAAAGGAAGCAGTTAACTAGTTAAGCTGTGTGGTTCTTTCTCAACTCACAGGGAGTCTGTGGGAACCAAACATCACTGCCTGTAAGAAGAATGAGAAAATGGTTGAAGTGAATTTTACAAACAGTCCCCTTGGAGACAGATACATGATTCTTATCCAGTATAACACCAGTGTTATATTGGAGGTACTTTTCCCCTTTGCTCCTTATTATTAACCCTCATCTTCAACCTCCAGTTTCCTTACTGTTTTGAAGGAGAATATTGGCCTTCTGGGATTCTCTGAATAGGTTATAGGCTATTTTCTGAGAGAGCACAGAATTGTCTGTTGTCCCCTCATGCTGAACTTTGTGTGTGTGTGTGTGTGTGTGTGTGTGTGTGTTTGCTGGTCCTGGAGCTTGAACTGGCATTATCCCTGAGCTTCTGTGCTTAAGGGTAGCACTTTACCACTTAAGCCACAGCTCCAATCTGTATTTTTTTTGGGTGGGGGGGGAGAGGGTTAATCAGAAATAATAGTCTTAAGCCTCATGGACTTTTCTGCCTGGGCATGATCCTCAGATTTCAGCCTCCTGAGTAGGTAGGATTACAGGTGTGAGCCACCAGTGCCCAGCTCTTTTGATTGATTCAGCAGGAAGAAAAAATCTCTGTGGACATATTAGTATATTTCACTATAAATCTCAAGCTAATCAAAGGTATCAGACTATGAAGTGAATCTGTATTCATAGTTTGATGAAATGAAAATCAGGGAAGAGTGGCCTCTTCGTGGCCTTTGATTTCCTTGTTCATATGATTCTAATTCTTGACTGTGTCTCTTACCTACATCAGAACAAACTAACTCGGACTTCTGTAGTCATTCCGGTGAATGGGGAGAGCGAAGGTGCCGTGGTTCAGGTGAGCTTAATGAGCTGTGTGTGAGGAGGGATTGATTGTCTGATAGCTCCATTAGGTGTTTTGGTTGCATCCTTGTTTTGTATGTGTGCAGGTACCAGGGCCTGAACTAAGGATGGAATTTTTGCTTGTATTTTTCAATCATGGATGGCACTTTATCACGAGCCATGCTTCTAGTTCCTAGATGCCTCCCTTTAAGAAAGTTGGTTCTCTCCTTCCCAGCAGCCCTGCATCAAGCCATATTAACAGGGACTTGTTGCATTCTGTACAGTAATGAGATCAGGAAATTGACCCTGAAGCCACGGTCCCCTTTGCTTGTATTAGTGGCTGCTGCTTAAAAAAAATCATATTCCTTCTATATACTGAACAGTAAGTTCTAGGTTGCAAAAGAGGATTTATTTTTTGTAGCTGCCTGTAAGTCTTTGCTTACAAGTTAAGCAAAAAACAAAAACAAGTTAAGCAAAAACATACACAGGTGTTAAGGTGGTTAAGGTTCTTTTATTTCCATCTTTTTGTCATGAACTCTCGGATCTATTCTACGCAGAACCAACCATTTTATTTCCTTAAGTCTAATTTTTTCCCCTTCAAGTCTCATTTTTTGGTAAGAAAACTTGGTGGAGCTTTATTAAGTAAGTAGGCAAGCACGCAGACAAGCAGAGAAAAAGCAGACAGGCAGAAAAATGGGGCACACTCTAACAGATAGTGTGGGTGCTCTCAAAGGGAGGGAAAGAGAGAGAGAGAGAGAGAGAGAGAGACAGACAGACAGACAAACTCAAGTCTCATTTTTAACTGCAAAATGAACTTGCAGAGTATCTGAAGCAGGTCGGTTTGGGTTCCAGATTGATGTATGAACTCTGGAGAGCAAACTGCCTGTCATTTGGGAGCCTCAGTTGAGTAAGGTGGAAACAAGTTGAACTAGTGGATACCCTGACTAGTAGATATTCTGATAGAGGAGGTAACAGTGGGTCACAGCCACAGCCAAGTGTAAAAAGCTGTTGTTTGATTTTGTCTGCTGCAGGGCTTGAACTCAGGGCCTGGGCATTGTTCCTGAGTTCTTTTGCTCAAGGCTAGTGCTCTACCATGTTGAGGCACAGCTCCACCTCCTGTTTTTGAGTGGTTAGAGTCTCATGGGGACTTTTCTGCCCAGGCTGGCTTTGAACTGGAATCCTTAGATATCAGCCTCCAGAGAAGCTAGGATTATAGGCATGAGCCACCAGCACCCACATGTAAACAGTTTTTGTTCTTCATTCCTCAGAATGTGAGGATATTCTCAGACTGGCCAGGCCCAGCAGACCCTCTTCCAGGAAGCCATAGACTTGTCCTACCTGACATAGAGCACTGAGGTCAACAAAAGCCTCAGTAATCTGTTGTCTTACAGGAAATGCTGTATATTTGCTAGGATATAGCCCAGCCCTTCCAGATAAGGAAGCCAGCATGTTAGTAACTTGCACAAAGTTTAAGTTTAGAAACCCAATCTTCAGGTGTTTCAATCTTGACTCATAGAATACAACAGGGGCTTTGGTATGTGTTCCCAAGGACAAAATGTCTATGCCAATGCTAGAGGAAAAACTAGCAGAGGTTGCAAGGGAAGTACGAGTACTGCTGAGCTTTTGCTCTTAAATGTGGTAAGAACTCACTAAGCCTTTTTTCTTTTTCCAGGTGACTCCATATTTCCGTACCTGTGGCAATGATTGCATCCGACGGAAAGGAATTGTGGTGCTTTGCCCACAGACAGTTAGTCCCTCCTCTCCAGATAACAGTAAGTGCTCAGTAGTTACCACAGGATGATCAGATGTTCATGACATTCAGAGCCCACTCAGTATGTGTCTGTGGGGAACCCATTTTGTCACAAGGTGACAGAAAGATAATAGTGCTGCCACAAAGAGCCCTGTAAGAACAAAGGCTTTATTTATAAAACCATGCTCGATCCTTTTCAAAGCAGGAGATACAGACAGGGAAAAAAAAAAGGCAAAATGGATGTTGAAATTGCCACAGGCTCTGCTGAAAAAGTCTTGATGTACAAGACTTTTTGGTTATGTGAGAGAATGTGAATTTTTCTGGGCTCCAAGTCCCTATCAGCCTGCATGACGTGGACAGGCTGTATGTTCTTGTGACTTGATATGGTTGTGCAGCCAACATTTGGATAACAAATTAGGGATACTGGCACCAAGAGACGCCTCACTGGTGCCTGAGCAGCATGTTCTGGAAAAAGACTCTTTGGATTAAGAAATATGTCAGTTCTTTTATTAGCAATGAGCAAATAAAAGTTTCCAGCCCATGGGTGGAGTCAAAAGATAGAAGGTGTTATTGTTAAGAATCTCTGCCAAATGAACTGAAGACAAAATGGGTTTCTAATAATGCTTACTTCTATACAGGCATGGTACGTATGTGTATTGTATCCATGTGCAGCCAGTATTCCTCAAAGTTCCTGTGAACTCTCAGTGAGAATGTCTGAGTGTGCTAAGCAGTAAGAAACCCAAGGGATTTTGGAGGATGTCTCCTCACTCCCTGAGTCCTCTATCCCCACTGTGAATCAAATGAGAGCTAGACACTGGAAAAACATACCAGCAGCAGACTCCCTGAAGATTTCCCAAGTTTTGGTTTTAAAGAGATTCCAACTTATATAAAGTAAAAAATTTTCGTTCTGGGGTAAACGATAAATGTGGTTTTGTTTGCTGAGGGTAAATAAGCTGTTTTCTCTAGACAGAAGTGTGCTGGGAGGCTGGCTTCCTCTCCTCCTGTCACTGCTGGTGGCCACTTGGGTGCTGGCAGCTGGTATCTACCTGACGTGGAAGCATGGTAAGAATCATCATTCTTGGGCTGGGAAGGTGGCTCAGTGGTAGAGCGCTTGCCTTGCATGCATGAGGCCCTGGGTTTGACTCCCCAGCACCACATAAGCAAAAAGAAAAAAGCCAGAAGTGGCGCTGTGGCTCAAGAGGTAGAGCACTAGCCTTGAGCTGAAGAGCTGAGGGACAGCGCCTAGGCCCCAGAGTTCAGGCCCCACGATCAGACACTCCCCCCCCCTCAAAAAAAAGAAACATCATTCTTTCTAGAAATACTTGTGCTGGCATTTTCCCAGGGTTAGGGCAGCATTTTTTTTAAGTTTTATGTTTTATTGTTATAATAAAGATCATGTACAGAAGGGTAAGTCAGGCAATGAGTATATTTCTTTTTGGACAGTGCTACCTCTTCTCTTGCTGTCTCCCAGTTTTTCCATTACACCCCCACTCACAAGTTGTACAGTTCATTTTCAACAGTGTCTAGTGAGTACCACTGCTGCATTTGTTCACCCTTTGTCCCTCTATTAGGGCAGTACTTAATGGCTTGGAACACTAGTGGAGAGCCTGGTATGCTCTCCAGTAGTTTAGAATAGTGAGGACCTGCACATCTGCTGACTAGAGATCATATTTCATTTTTACCATTCAGTTTCTATAAGCACTAAAACAGTACACTGCATTTCACTTTAGATACTCTATGTGAATTCCTACGTTTTAAAAATTGTTCTTTTAATTTATTTGAACCCTTAGAAGGTTCTTGCCAACATTGAGTCTTTGAATATGGATGTCAGGGAATTAATGTAGATCTATAGCTAGTGAAAGTTTCTGCCTTTCCCTTATCCCATGCATAGAAAATGGAAGTGATTTTTTTTTTTTCAGCTGCATGGGATGTTGCAGACTCATCCTAGGAGCCTTAGTAGCAAAGTGCTTGCTTAGAAAGTGCAACACCCTGGATTCGAGCCCCAGTAGCAAAAAAGAAGAGACAAAATCCCCCAAAATCTTAAAATAAAGTGGCTCATCATCATCAGTGGCTCATGTCTATAATCCTAGCTACTCAGGAGGCTGGGATCTGAGGATTGTTTCAAAGCCAGTCCGGACAGAAAAGTCTATGAGACTCTCCCCCCCCCTCCCGGCCTGGGCGCTGTTCCTGAGCTCTTCAGCTCAAGGCGAGTGCTCTACTGCTTGAACCACAGTCACTTCTTGTTTTCTAGTGGTTTATTGGCAATAAGAGTCTCATGGTCTTTCCTACCTGGGCTGGCTTTGAACTGCGATCCTCAGATCTCAGCCTCCTGAGTAGCTAGGATTACAGGCATGAGCCACTAGCATCTGGGCTTTATGCAACTCTTATCTCAGTTGATCAGCAAAACACCCAAAGTAGAAATGAGATCACCAGCACTGAGCAAAACAGCCAAGAGCGTGAGTCCGAGTGAGTGAGTTTGTCCCAGTATTGGCATGTACGTGCAAGTACTCACATACTCTGTCTCTAACACACAGAGCCATGAGTCCATCTAGGTTGATGACAGAACTACAGATTCTACCATCTGCAGGTAGAGAATAGTATATACAAATTACAACCGACCCAACTCAAATGTGATAGGCAAAAGTCAAGTGTGCATTTAGGCAGTACTAAATATTCCAGTTATACCCATCTACGCCTGGCATAGCATCTGAAATATAGTTTCTATGAATTTATTTGGAAAGATAAAAGCTTGATTGAGAGGACTGATTTAATGACTTAAGTCTATTCAAACATAGTTAAGCTTAAGCATCAGTGTGTTTCAGGTGGTGGGCTCAAAAGGACTATCAGGGATATTTTTTCCTCCTGCAATAACTAGGATCCTGGTGCTTAGCTGATATCCTCTGGCCAGGGATTTGTTGATGATAGGTTAACTAGAGTGATTGCCTGATGTCTGTTATACAAGTAACCAATTCTCCTTTTCCTCTTACTTCCTACAGAGAGGATCAAGATGATGTCTTTTCCTACTACCACCACACTACTTCCTCTCGTTAAGGTTTTGGTAGTTTACCCATCTGATGTATGTTTCCATCATACAGTCTGTTACTTCACTGAATTTCTTCAAAACCACTGTAGAAGTGAGGTTGTCCTTGAAAAGTGGCAGAAAAAGAGAATAGCTGAGGTGGGTCCCCTGCAGTGGCTTACTACTCAGAAGCAAGCATCAGATAAAGTGATCTTCCTCCTTTCCAACGCTGCCGCTGCCTGTGACGGGACTTGTGGCCAGAATGAGGGTGCCCCAAGGGAGAACTCTCAGGACCTGTTCCCTCTTGCCTTTAACCTTTTTTGCAGTGATCTAAGTAGCCAGACTCATCTGCACAAATACATGGTGGTTTACTTCAGAAGGGCTGATATCAAAGACAATTACAATGCTCTCCATGTCTGCCCCAAATACCACCTCATGAAGGATGCCAATGCTTTCCGCACAGAACTGCTTCGTGTCACACCACATGTGTCAGTGGGGAAATGGTCACAAGCCTGCCATGGCAGCTGTTCCCCCCTGTAGTCCA
Source organism: Dipodomys ordii (assembly GCF_000151885.1). Taxonomy (NCBI): domain Eukaryota; kingdom Metazoa; phylum Chordata; class Mammalia; order Rodentia; family Heteromyidae; genus Dipodomys; species Dipodomys ordii. The sequence goes on along the minus strand of NW_012267348.1, from coordinate 3,534,009 downwards.
CCTAGGAGAAGGGAAAGACCTCACATTTTTCCTACTCCAATTCCAGTAACAAAAGCTTTATGATGACCCTAAAGTTTACTGTACAGTTTGTTTGTAAGAATAGTACAAACACAACTGCTTTAGAACTGGAGAATGCCTTAGGCTAGTCACTAACAATCTTTATGCTTATTGTTAAGAACATCACTAACTACTAGAACATTAAAAAACTGAAATGAAACTTATAGAACTACAAAACTAAATCTTGTATCAAAAGTCCAAAATGGTTACAATTAAGAACTCTAATCATTCTGGAATAAAGCATCCTTCAACCAAAACTCGTCTTATATGGCCTGTGCACTGTAAGGTAAAAGTTGAGTTCTGTTCTCAGGAATGCAGCAGCTTCCTAAGGGAAAAGCCTTTATACACTCACATACGCACACGTTTCTGAGATTATGGGAGTAAAGAATAAGAAGCTGGCCCTATCTTGGCTGATGACCTAGTATATTGTAACCACTATTATTATTTGGTATTTGCATAGGACCTTGCTTGCCTAACTCCTAGACAGGTAACATTATTATTTTCATTACAATTTAGAGGTGCTAAAGATCCTAAAGGCTGTACATAATAGTGTACAACTGAAGTGCTCTGTCACTGAAGTAAATCTCTAGACTATGAGAGGTGACTTTTACTTATTGTAAAAATTTCTTTAAGTTGGGTGTTGATGGATCATGCCTGTATCTCTAGCTACTCAGGAGTTTCCTAATCCTTGTTATTTAGCCATGTTGAAGTAATGCAGTCCACTACTTGAGCCATTCCACTAGTGGATTATCTTTGAGGTAGTGTTGATGACAGATAAAGGCCATCACAGCCATCCTCCCTTGTTGGGATGACAGCTGCATGCTATGACAAGCATGTGCCACTGGACCAGCCATTGGTTGAGTTTTGGTCATGACTTTCTGCCTGGGTTGGTCTTAAATTGTGATTCCCCTGATCACCCAATTCCTAACTCCCCAGCAGCTCAGAGTATACACAAGCTTGAGCCACTGCATCTGGCTTGTATTATAAGTAAACTCTTACGATGTTAATGAAACGGCCAGTTACAAAACAGAGATAATAGGGTATTTCAGAGCCTTCTACTTTTTTCTTAAAAGTATCTTTTTCTTAATGTAGAAGTCACAAAATGTATTAGCATATATTTTTCTAGAAATGCTTATTTCATACAGTATAGTATTCAATTTGCTTTGGAATTTGGGTTGGTTTCAGATGGATGACTGTTAAAATGTACATACATATTTGTAGATTACCCTTAAAGGGCCATTCTACTTTCTAATACGTATCTTATGGATAGAACAATAAACCAAACTAGCATAAAGTAGGAAATTAGCATATGTAGCTTCAAAAACAGTCACTTTAGAATCTCAGAGGCAAGATGTTTAATGTGAAAAGGCTCAGTTATTTGTCATGAGAGCTTTCACAGTGCTTACAAAAGCTCTGGTAATAGAAGATAGTTATGACTATGTCAAAACTTGGACCAGAAATTAACTTCCTCTGAATCAACACCAACCTATTATATGAATAACTGTTATAAACAGAAATACATTACAGTTCTGAAAATAAGTAGCCTATAATAAATTATGTTGAAACAGTCTAGAAACATTCTGTCAAACTGCAGGTACACATTTCATATAATAGTGGCAGGTTAAGATTATTCGGTTATACTACTGGACTCTTCGGGTTCCTAACCTACTTAGCAGTTACTCTGGTTAGTTTTACTTATGTAAATTGGTTAATACCAGCACTTCCCCAGCCACATAGTTTTCTATATACCTTTTTTTAAAAATAAGTTTTTTATTGTGAAAATCCTGTACAGAGGGGTTACAATCACATGAGCACAAGGTAATGAGTACATTTCTTATTAAGCATTGTTGCCTCCTTTATTTTTCCCCTACCATCCATTTCCTCCCATCTCAACTGTATTACTCCTTTCCTCCGCCTCCCCCCAGCCTAAATTGTGCTCCACTTATTTTTTTTTTTTTTGTCGGTTGTGGGGCTTGAACTCTGGGCCTGGGCGCTGTCCCTCAGCTCTTCAGCTCAAGGCGAGCGCTCTACCACTTGAGCTACAGTGCTACTTCCCCCCAGCCTAAATTGTAAAGTTCCTGGTATATATACACAATGGAATTCTATGCCTCCATCAGAATAAATGACGTTGCCTCTTTTGTTAGGAAATGGAAAGACTTGGAAAAAATTATATTAAGTGAAGGAAGCCAGGCCCAAAGAAACAGGTCCCGTGGTTTCCCTTATTTCCAGTAACTAGCATATATCTGAGACAAGCAGAAAAGGTCAGATAAGATGATGTTAAGTGAAATGAACCCCAAGATAAGGACACAAGTGGTTTTTTTTTCTATATACCTTTCATTAAAACAAAATTCAACTGAGAGATACAAAGAAGTCACATTTTGATAGGCCAAATGAGAGTCTTTATTAGAAAGCCTGCAGGTGGACTCCAGTTCCAAAGACCTGCCGCCTTTGTAGTTTGCACAAAGCTTTTAAAGGCAAAAAGCATGTGTTTGGGGTGGGCCCCAAACTCAACAAGTGTTAATAAGCAAAGCAAAACAAACCATATAGGGGAATGGTCAGGGGCTAGCATTCTCTGGAGCAAAACTTTCCTGAGGATAAACAGCATGAAACATTTATATATCCTCTGAAGTAGAACTCTCCAGGGGCTAAACAAGAGACACCAGCATTTCAAAGAACGGCCTGTCTTACCACTGGGCTTTTCAGAGCTAGATGATGACCTCCCCCTCCCGCAACTCTCCCGCCCCTCAGCAAGCCAGAATGGCTGAGGATAAGGCATGTTACTTAGACCCCATATGCTTATTTCATGTTCTTTTTTGTTTGTTTTTGGTCCAGTCGTGGGGCCTGAACTCTGGGCCTGGGCGCTGTCCCTCAGCTCTTCAGCTCAAGGCTAGCGCTCTACCACCTGAGCCACAGTGCCACTTCCGACTTTTTTTCTTTTTGCTTATGTGGTGCTGAGGAATTGAACTCGGGGCCTCAGGCATGCAAGGCAAGTGCTCTACCACTGAGCCACCTTCCCAGTCCCCGTTATTTCATGTTCTTATCTCAATCTTTCACCTGTTCCGATTTCTGTCTTTGTCCCAGTCTCTCCTCCAGCAGGGTCTTGATCACAGATGGTAGAAGCAGATATCTAGCAACAGGGGTCAGCATTCTCCCTTTCTTCTTGGGTCTCAGCTTCAGGCTGCGCTCTGACCGATCAGCTCAGGTCTCCATATAATAGCCTGCTTTTTTCCCCATGCCAGGGACTTTGAAGGCATGGACTAGTCATAGCTGGCTGTGTTGTTCCAATGTTGCTTTAGCATGATCTTACTTTAAAAGTCAATCGATCATACCAAACATAAAGAACTTCAAAAGCTTTCAGTAGATTCTTCAGGTAAAGAAAAATGGGATTTGATGAAGCAGTTTATTATAACAGCTGATTTTCTGTACAATACAAGCTAACACCTCAAAATTATACCTAAACTATTTCTATCTGACTTTAGGAAGGAAGCAGACTTTCTTTTCACTTGTGTTGTTTGGGTCGAATAGTAGTTTTCTTTACTTAAACCCAGGCTAATAAGTAATAAAAGCCAGTTGGCTCTTAAAAAGTTTGCTTTGGAAAACCTAAGACATGGAGAGTCCTAGTCTTTTTTTAAGTTAACCAAAACCTGAAAAACAAAACCCAAAATAACCACAACAGTTTTGTTTCCAATTCAACTTGGAATTCCAAGAGGATACATGAATCATACTACCTACTGCATGTGTGGAATTCACATACCTTCAGAATCTACCTGCTCTACTAGACATTAAGGGAGAAGGAAAGGACTACAAATTTCACTTCCCAAGTCACACCATCCCTTGCATCATCAGCACATCAGATCCATTCATTTTACATCACTGGGGGTCATGAAACACTGAAAAGGCGGCAGCAGAATTTATAACCATATGTCCTAAAGAGTCTTGGCTGTGAAAACAGGTAATTTCAAACAGGCCAGGTACTGATGGCTCATGCCTATAATCCTAGCTACTCAGGAGGGTGAGATCTGAGGATGAAATAGCATGATTGGGTCTGGCCAGAGCTATCTTGGCCACATAGTGGATGGTAGGGTCTGGCATTTTGTCTTCAATGGGAGAAGGAAATGCCCCTGCCTCCCAGGTGATGGGCATGCCTGAATCCCTGGAGGCAGGGGCAGGCACTTGGCTGATAGGTTACTAAACCCGTATGTCAGTCCAGTGTCTGGGACTGGGAGTTTCCCGTGACCCTGCCCCCTGACATGACCCTATTGAGGCCAGCTCAGGAACCATTATGCCATGCCATATGTCTCCATGTTTCTGTCTTGTCTCCTGGCTCTTCTCCAGTCATCATGGCTCTCCACTGGAGTGGAATTGGTTTGTTGGTATTGTTTTTGTTCTTTCTTCCCTCTCTGGCCTTCATGGCTGTTTCCTAACAGTGTTAAGTGTATTTGTTGGCTGCTGGTCTAAGACAGGAGTCCACCATGTACTCACTGGCCTTTTAATAAAGACTTCAAAATGTGGCTTCTCGGTTTTCTCACCTTACAACAAGGATTGTGGTTTGAAGCCAGCCCAGGCAGGAAAGTCCATGAGGCTCTTATCTCCAATAAGCTACTCAGAAAAAGCCAGAAATGATGCTGTGGCTCAAGTGGTAGAGCACTAGCCTTGAGCAAAAGAAGCTCAGGGACAGAGCCCAGGCTGAGGTCAAGCCTCAATAGTGGCAAATAAATAAATAATCAAATCACATATATCCTGAATATAAAATTGGAACTTATTTTATTTTCCATGAAAATGAAGCATCTATGCCAATAAATTAAAAAAATATATTCCCTTTAAGTCTTGGTTTTCATCTTCAACAGTGACCTTTTCCCCCCATTTTTACCACACGAAAGCTGCTCGCTCTCGTAACATGCGGACACCAAAGCGCTGCCATTCTCGCTGATAAATCCAAAGTTCTTGTGTGGTATCTAAACAGGCCAACACTGCCCCTCCTTTCCAAGCAATCAGCCGGGGATCCATGTCCTACACCGAAGATAAAGTGATTTCAGACATATTTTATCATTTACTTTAGTTGGAGATGAAGATAGATTCCTGTTAGGGTAGGTTTCTACCTGCATAGACCACAGGACCTTGGGTGTATGTCATGCCTAGCATGATCAAGGCCCTGGGTTCAATCTCTAGTACCACTACTGACAAGATAGCAAGACTCACAAAGAACAGATAATTTTGTTTCAATCTGTAAGAGAAATCTGTATTACTCTTCCATAAACATACAAAAAAGCCCTACAGGCAAAAATGTATATAATAAAATAACTTACTAAAATTTATGTGTGGGATACAAGTATCTCCACAAGCCCTCTGTTAGGATGAAAATGAAATGAGAACATTACCAGAAATGGTAGTAAGTTTTAATGATGTACGGGTGTGATCTATTTCTAAAATCTTTGATTTTTATTTCTTTTTAGGATAGTTTAAACCAAAAAGATCCTTAAAGATCTCTAGTACAGAGCCCAGCAGAAACTTCATACTAAGACAGAGATGAAAATGCAGCAGGACTGTCAAGGTGTGAGACAATCAGTTGTCTCTTGACCCACACGGTTCTTTCAGAAAGAGGGGGGAAATCAGGCGCAGCAAGGACCAGAACAGGAATCCAATCCTCTCACCAGAGCTCCTTGTGCCACATCCATGACCTGCTGGAAACTAAAACGTCTACTTCCCCAAGCCCTTAAGAACTTTTCAGACATGAGCCCACACCTCCCCCAAGACTTTACCTGTCCACATGCTTTACAAATAGAAGTAACCAATATTACCTCACTTGCGTTCAGTCCAAAATTACTCAATCAAACAACACACCTTTGGCCTTGTGATCACATCCACATTTTCAATAATTCGCCTGAAGGAAGGTGGCATTTTGTTGAGAATTCTATGCTGCAGAAATTCTTGAGCTTTATGAAACATTAAGCCACCTCCCACCACCAGGATGGAGCTGTACATTTTCTTCTTGGTATCATCAGATGCTGAAAAGACAGTGACATCCCTTGTACTTACTCATCACCACTACTCCAGGACCAGCCACCATCATCTCTTGCTTGGACAACTGCACTAAGACACTGCATCCAGAACCAGCACATAAAACAGAAGTGTGAGCAAGTTGCTACCCCACCATCTAAACCTTACTACTTACAGGATGAAAACCAAACTTTAAGAGTTCACAACGTCCAGCGAGATATGAGCTGCTTCTCTAGACTCACCCACTTGATTCTTCCTCAGCCTGCAATATCACCCATATGTCACTGCTACCCTCCATCTAGCCCTTATATCTCCCACATGGCTCATTTTCAAGAAAGCTTTTTATCCTCTGTATCTCTGCCAGAGTAGGAAAAATATCCTTTATTAAATTTCTCAGTCAGGAGGCTTAAGTTCAACTTTTAGATGCAATATTCTAATTTCATATTACTACTATGGCAGTAGTAATTTGTGGTAACTTGATCTTCCCTAGACTTTAATACTTGATGAGGCCAGAAACCAATTCTACTGCATTACTATATTCCCAAAACCTGACAAGGCATGGATGGAGTGGGTGCTAGGCAGGTTTTGAACAGGTATGCTGTACAAATACACCCTAGGCTGATCCAATTTAACTGCTGCTCACTTTGCTGCAAACTCCTGGTTTCCCAAATGTACTTACAACAGCAGTCTATGCTATGAAGGATGGCTTTATCAAGGCCCAGGGCTTTCCCTTCAAACAGTGAGATGGCAGTTTTCCTGGACATCAGCGCAGTGAGGGCTTCCTCAGAATCATTGCCAGCTATCAGACAGTCTCCCTGGGAGGACCCCAAGTCCACCTCCTGGGAATGAAGTCTTTCAGGTAGATCAGAGGACTGGCCACGAAGATCTCCTTCAAATCCAATAGGTTTGGATGCGGACTTTCGGTCAGCAGTAGCTTTCGCAGACTACAAATAAAAGGGACAATCAAACAGATGGAATGACTTTACCACAATGCTATTGGTAATGTATAGCTTGCTACAACCCCTCCGGCTACTATGTGCAATTATAAAATGAAAGCCACCATAGAACATACGTAACTGCCAGCACCAACTCCCTGAGAGCTGAGGCATGTAAGCATGGACATGCTCTGACAATCCAAAGGCATGTCTGGAAGCAGGACAGGTTTTAGAACCTTATTACCACTAGTTGGATTTTAAAACTGGAATGTCAACACACATCCTTTCCCATAAATTCATTTTTTTTCTGGTTCTGGGGCTTAAATTCAGGGCCTGGGCCTGGATGATGTTCCTGAGCTTCTTTGTGCTCAAGGCTAGCACTCTACCACTTAAGTCACAGTGTCACCTGTGGCCTTTTCTGAGTAGTTTATTGGAGCGTGTAAGCATCTCACAGACCTCCTGAGGTAGCTTTGAACCTCGATCCTCAGATCTCAGCCTCCTGAGTAACTAGCACCTAGCTAAACTGAACTTAAGGGTCTACATAGCTCAAATTGGTCTAAAACTCATGATTATTATCATGCTTTCATACAGCCCTAAACCAAACAACAGTGCTGGGATTCTAGGCATAAAACACTGGGACCAGCTCTAAACTGAATTTTGATTGTATTCATTTTTGTGCTGAAACTGGTGCTTAAATTCAGAACACTGCATTTTTTGCTAAGCTGGTTTGCTCATGGCTGGCAGCTTTTTGCTGCTTATTTTGGAAACAGAACCTTGCAAATTTTTGCCCAGGCTAACTTTAAACCACATTTGATCAGGTAAGGATTATGGACAAGAGTCACTGGACTATGCTTAAACTGAGGGTGTGTGTGTGTGTGCGCGCCTTGTGTGTGTGTGCCCCAGGACTATGAGGGTGTGTGTGTGTGCGCGCCCCAAGACTATGCTTAAACTGTGTGTGTGTGTGTGTGTGTGTGCGCGCGCGCATGCGTACCCCTGTCCTGAGGCTTGAACTCAGGGCCTGGGCACTCTCCCTGAGCTTTTGTGCTTAAGGCTAGCACTCTACCACTTGAGCCACAGCTCCACTTCTGGCTTTTTGGTAGTTTTCATTGGAAATAAAAATTTCACAAACTTTCCTTCCCACGCTGGCTTTGAACTGTGATCCTCAGTATCAGCTTCTTTGAGATGCTAGGTTGACAAGTGTGAGCTACTGGCACCTGGCCTTAAACTGAGTATTTAAACGGATTGTTTCGGTAGGATTCAAGTTCCAGTAGCTGTTATGGAATCTCCTTTCTGGATCTAATCTACTACCTCCTTCTTGTATTTGGGCATGGGAACAAACACTACAAAAGGTTTAAAGTCCCGTTTTACTTTCACCATGAACAGATGAGCTAGTCCCAGTAGTGGGCTATGTGGTGTAGGGGCACAAATTAAAGCTGTTTACTCAATGTCACCTATCTCTCACGCTGACATTTTAAAAGTAGATAATATAAGTAATAATATATGTCAAAAGGAAATTATCTTCATCAAGTTACTTCTAAATGTATGAACTGGCATTCAGAAAACTGAATGTCGAAAGGAGGACAAAAATCTATCACATACATTTTAAACACACAATTTGCAAGCCTAAGTATTGGGGTCACTCTGCTAGAAGATTGTGGTGATAATGATGATATCCTACTTCTAGGATAACTTCTATTTCAGGGTTGAAACTTATCTCCTCTCCCACCAGAACTGCTGCACACCTGTTCTTGCTTGCTCTGTGTAGCCAACAGGTAATGTTCATCATGAGGATCTTCGGGATCACCTTGTGATCTGTGTTGCAAAGTCGTCATTTTCTGCCCAACAATTCCAAAAGTTGCTGGGTAAAATAATGCCATTGGAGCCTAAGCATGGATGAGAAAGAGTAACTGAAAGCCATACTGCCTCCTGTAAAACAACTTATCCATTAAAGTTTGTTCTTCTGAGAACAAAACTGGCAGATCAGATCCTCTAAGTCTGAGTAGGATTATCTCATCAATGCACAACAGGAGAGAAAACTCATCATCCAAATGAAGGGAAGACAGGACACACACCAAGAGACAACTCAAAGGAAATATAAAGTGCCTCATAATCTACTTTATTATTTCCTAATAAGAACAGAGCCTATCTCACTAGTAACTTGTCATTATGACTAGCTAGAAAGACAGAAGAATTCAAGGTTTATCCTAAAAATTAAGAACAAGGAAGAGGTGAGCAGGGGAGGATGGGTGTGAATGTTGAAAGGGGTAACAATGACCAAGATTCATTTATAAACTCCTTTATACAACTACTTAAATATAGTTTTAAGACAAAAAGAAAGATAGTCTTCAAAATCTGTTGTAATCTCTAATCTAATGGTTATTGGTTTGGCAAATAACCTACCATCAGTTGACATTCTTACCCTATGATGTTTCTAGCAAGTGCCTATTATCTCAGTTAGAACCTATCACATTACCTGGAGTTTTTCATCACCTAATCGAAACTGGTATAGCAGGGCAGGAGAATCTGGATGTCGAATCTGAAATTCATGGTCCTGAAGTCCAGAGATGTCCTGATTCCAGGAAAAGATGCTGTCAGTGAATCAGTAAGAATGCATTTAACCTCTTCAAATTATGAGTAAGCTTCTCCAGCATCTAAATCTCACACAAAGGTCACCCTACAATGGTGTACCACTGAATAAATTAAGTTTGACCTTCCTTTTTGCACGGGTCAGTCTGAATCACAATCTTCCTTTTCACACTTCCTATAAAGTTGAGATGTCAGGCAAGCACCAGCTTTGGGTTGAAATGGTTTTTTTTTTTTTTTAACTTTTTGCCAGGGCTAGCCTCAAACGATAATCCTCTTGATTTTAGCCTCCCAAGCAGTCAGGATTACAGCAGTAAGCTATCAGGCTTGGCATAAAATTTTAAGTATCTTTTAAATATCTTATATTTTTCCTGGAACCAAAAACAGCGACATTGATTTTCTTCTTACCTGATCTAAATGACAAAAGGTTTCTTTTAGATGCTGCAGAAGAAGGCAATCCATTTTGTTTGTTAATTGACATTCTCTGTAAGGGAACCCAGCTCGCTGCATGAGCCAGTAAAAGCACCTCGACACATCAGATCCTCCATATGCCAGACATAACCTAAAGTTGATAAAACAGAAGATGGTTATTGTCCAGTTAAGAAGGTACACAGAGCCGGGCACTGGTGGCTCACGCCTGTAATCCTAGCTACTCAGGAGGCTGAGATCTGAGGATCGCGGTTCAAAGCCAGCCCGGGCAGGAGAGACCCTGAGACTCCTATCTCCAATAAACCACCAGAAAACCGGAAGTGGCGCTGTAGCTCAAGTGGTAGAGCGCTGGCTTTGGGTGAAGAGCTGAGGGACAGTGCCCATGCCCAGAGTTCAAGCCCCACGACAGACCAAAAAAAAAAGAAGGTACACAGAATGTTTCAAGAACTCTATTAGGCATGGTTAAACACAGCATTTCAAGAAGTTTGCTACTGGAATGGAAGGAAAGGACAGAATGGATGGATGGAAGAAAGAAGCTCTAGCCAAAGCCAGTGGTGGGCCCGGCACCTGTGGCTTATGTCTGTCATTCTAGCTACACAGGAGGCTGAGATCTGAGGACTGTGGTCCAAAGCCAGTCAGGGGATAAAAATCAGTAAGGCTCTTACCTCCAAATAACCACCAGAAAACTGGAAGTGGTGCTGTGGCTCAAAATGGTAGAGCACTAGCCTTAAGTAAAAAAGTTCAGGGACAGCACCCAGGCCCTGAGTTCAAGCCCACAACCAACCAAAAACAAAACAAAACAAACTAAAAACCAGTAACAACAACAACAACAAAAAACATGGTAGAGTATCTAGAAGCTATGCTATTTCCAAATATAAAATCAGAGACATAGAGCGTAGACTATTAACTCAAGCTCAGTCCATGTCATTGTGTTTATCGTGACTGTTGGTACTACTAGCACGCATGGCATAATAATGTGAGACCGTTTAGAGCAAACTGTTCACCAAATGCAGATTTCTTCAACTTGAGAAATGTATATTATCTTAGTGATGATAGGAAACATGGGTCCAACAATTTCTCTATACTTTGAGAACCACTAGCACTGTAGTCCAAAGAGATGAACCAAAAAACCTCAGGGTGGGCTTTAGAATGCATCCTTGGTAGTTGGGCTAAGGAGGATGAAAGATTGGTATTGTCCAAATAAACTGTCTATAAGTATAAAACAGAATATTGAAATTGTATTACGAAAGGGGGAGGGAGATAAAGAAGAGTACTGGGGGAGAGGATTGAATGGAATACACTGTATACATGTGTAGAAATGCCAAATGAAATCCCCCCTTGTATAGCTAATATAATCTCTTTTTCTTGTCTTAGCAAGACAAAGTTTACTTCTGCAGAAGGATGCCCATCAGTCAAAAATCTGGCAAGTAAGCACACAGAGTAGGCAGTATGCACCAGGCCCTCCAACTTTGTTCAAAAGTTGAGCTCAGGTTCACAATCTCCTGATTGGTTAGTTTAAATAGAATAAAGTGTATTTATATAAGGTGATTTTTGACATAAAATTAACAGTTCACAAGTAACCTTAGAATATACCCACACCCTCTACTATTTCTTGAACAGCCTAGGAAATGTCATTAATTCCATCGTGAAAAGAAACCAGTTTAAAGCAAAAACTTACATTTTACAAATCCTTTTTTGTCAAAGCAGAAACTTTTAAGCAACATAGTTTGATAGAAAAGACAATTTTTTCTCACAGCCCCCCTTTTATTTTCTATTCTTTTCTTCAAAGCCTTTTAACATTAGCCTCCATATGTGTTATTTTCACAACATCCAATTACAGACATTGTCCCAATCATGACAACGAGGGACATTACAGCTGAGGTCAACACTCAGCCATGAACTCTGAATTTTTAGTTGATGGTCCCATCCAGGGCCTTCCTGAGGATGAAAGTACATATACCCCCTTTTTCCTGCTAGAATAATATCAGAAGCCATCCAATTTTTCTATGTGTTGCTACAGGATTTAACTGTACCTGGCTTTAGTTTCATCAAGAACTCCTCATTGAATCCTGATGGCTTATGTAAACCTGGAGGTCACACTGAAGAGGGTTTCAGTTTTTGAAATGCCAGGGTGAAAGGGATAGCCAATTAAACCAAAGTACAGTTGTTTTTTTTTTCTCCCATCTGACCAGAAAAGCCTCAAGGAAAAGCCCCCACAATACCACTGGACATTGGCTCTAGCAATGGTGAGGGCAGAACCATTCCCATCTCCTCTAAAGACCCGCTTCCACTTCCATTTCCCAGGGACTTCTCCCACCTGGAGCACTGCGTGAAGTTAAGAGTTATGGGACAGTGACTTCAACCTACTGCAGCTTTCACTGACCATAGAAAACAGTAGACACTGTCCTTCAGGACTTGTTGCCCCAAGCCAGTTTGTCTTGGAAATGAGCTATTTGCCATGGCAGGATCTGTGGTATATCCCAGAGAGAAAGAGACAATCTGATGTTTGATCTACCTGTCACACATGCCTAAAAATCACTTTTAAAATGCAAACAATATTTTATCCATTCCAACCAGGCATTTGTTTCACCATATTCATTTTCAACAGCTATCACCTATCTTAAATCTTTTACCCGCAATACAAGTACCTCAAAATGCCTGCTTTGAGACCAAAGGACATCTGAGGGCCCCATAATAGTAGGCTTCATTAATTCTCAGCAGAATTTCCATATCAGACCGGGAATGCCAATAGAAATTCCTAGCTCACAATACCTAAATGTAGAAGGAACCTCAGTCATGGAGTGAGGATCTGTAACCATGACCAAGGGGTTACATTGTAGTTGACCATTCCACAACTCTTAACCATAACAGGGCAAATAATCACCCTCTGGGACAGCAAACTTAAATCCTCCCCTCTTTCGGTCCTCCCAGGGAACAAGAGCCAGCATCAAGGGTGGGAATGTGGTTTAGTGGTAGAATGTCTACTTAGTATGCATAAAGCCCTGTGTTTTTCAGTACCAAATAAACAGAAAAGGCTGGAAGTGGTGCTGTGGCTCAAGTGGTAAAATGCTAGTCAACACCCAGAGTTCAAGCTCCAAGACTGGCAAAAAAAGAGTCAGCAACTACCTTTTCAGTCTTTTTAAAATCATTTGGAATCTCCAGGACTGAATGACCACTGTCTTCCCTCAGGAGCTCAGGTTACCCACGTGCAGCAAGTCCATCCCTTTTCTGTAATACTCACTGCTCTTTCAGTGGTGAGTAGCACTTCATAAGATCCCTCTTACATCAGCTTGAGTTTTCTTCCAAGTTTTGATTAGGATGCAATCTTTTTTTTTTTTTTGGTTGGTTGTGGGGCTTCAACTCTGGGCTTGGGCGCTGTCCCTGCGTTCTTCAATTCAAGGCGAATGCTCTTACTGCTTGAGCCACAGTGCCACTTCCGGTTTTCTAGTGGTTTATTGGAGGTAAGAGTCTCACGGACTTTCCTGCCTAGGCTGGCGTTGAACCGTGATCCTCAGATCTCAGCCTCCCGAGTAGCTAGGATTACAGGTGTGAGCCCCTGGCGCCCGGCCAGGATGCAATCTTAAGACTCATATTGCTATCTGGGGAACTCAAGGTATGGAGTCTGGGCCAGCAGTTCTTGTTGCCATGAGGGATGCACGGGCTAAGGAGATACTGCACATACAATGTTGGAGGAACTGATCTTTGGTTTTCAAAGAGGGGAGACCAAAAGATCAGCACGGGTAAGGGAGACCTTTAATTTGAAACCTGAGTTTCTCCTTCGCCTCCTTGAGGTGGTCCCTTTGATTCCTGTTTTATAAGTTAAACAGCTCTGTGCCACCTACTTTACTAGAGTATAAATCCCTGGGCATACATATGTTCTGAGAATACTACACATACCCTGTATTCCCCAATGGCTCTGCCCACAGTCCCCAGTGAAGCCTCTTCCTGAGTGATCAAGGCAAGAACTAGTCATGTGGCCAGTCTTGGCAGCTTCAGTCAAACTTCACCCTGTCCTGTAGACTTAATCCTCTCTATTAGAGATCTCTTGTACACTCATCTTGTACTCAACCCCTTCTACTGGGGATTTCTCATATAACCCAAGATTGATTTCCCTATACTCAGAGAGAATCTCCTATTGATGACCTGAGACATGAACTATCACAATTTCCTCAAAAGCATAAGATTTGTTTTTCTTTTAATTAATTCCCGCTCAGCACACATTTCACAAAGATGATTATCACACTGAATGCATATTTTCAGTCCATACACATCGCTCCCTTTTTCCTTTTAACACCTTTAAAGTCTGGTTGAGTGCAAATAACTCACACATTGTGTAGACCTCTAATTAGGCAATCTCACTAATTTATTTCTTAATTTAACCACATGCACCAATGAATACCCTTTATCCCATTTTCCCTGTATTACCCCTGAGAAACCATTAACAGGAACTTAAACCTGACCTTTTATAAAAGAAGTTTTTCTGAGAGAATTTGGCCTTATCAGACCAAAGTCTGAAAAAAAAACAAAAACAATACATTACTCAACTTAAATCCAAGGGTAGTTCCTTTGTTCCCAGTGACAAATAAATAAAAGACTTTTCTAAAGAAGGCAGGGCCAAAACTAGAGCTTGAACTAAGGTCTGCTTAGGGCTCTCCATTATCTAGACTTCCCCTGGCTTCCAACATAAAAGATTAGGCTCCACTTCCAAAGCTTAGAAGAAATGACATTAGTTCTGAAGGCCTAGGATTTTATCTAGTCTGCAATATCCAATCCTTTTTATAGTTCTCTTAGAGTTGGTGGTAGAGGCATGCTGGCAATCCCCTCCTTAAGCAACCAGGTGTTCCTTTACTCCTGGGATATCACCGTATTGATGCTGAGCTTAGCGCAGGGCACCTGATCAGCAGAGTGTACTGCAGCCAATTCTGTGGCTAGTCAAAGAATGCATTCTGACTTAAGGTAGGAGGCACTGACCTTTTTTGTAAACTGCTTGGGTTCGTTCTCTTTTAAATTTGTATCTATGTTGTATTTATGTGACAGACAAGAAGCTACCTCAGAAGCACAGAATGCGGCAAAGAACTACTTTGTATATGTACTACCTGAGTGGGCTCACCTGTTACCATGATAGCATGCCTCAGGAAGGACATGCAGTAGACCTGCTCCTGCCATTGATTTTACTAACTTATGTCTCAGTGATGCCATCATGAGACAGCCACCATAAACTTATTCATCTATCACTGAGCACCACTTCTATAAGAAAAGGAAATATTTACCTAGACATAAAATACCAGTTTTCTCTTACATAACTTGCCTAAATAAAACTTTGCTGTGAGGGTGTGAATAGTTTTTTAAGCAGTAGACCACTTGGAAAAACACAATGGAGGCATACACTTCCTCTGGGAAAGTATACAACAAAATATGGAACTTTCAGGAGCTACTTGTGTAAATTCATGTTAGAAAATCCCATAAGGGCAAAATCATTTGTTTTAACTTTGCTAGAGTTTGTTCACCCCCCCCCCTTTTGTAGCTTTATATGTAGATTTCTGAATATATAATTTCTTCCTTTTGGAGGGGGAGTGGTGGTTACTGGGGTTTGAACTCAGGGCTCTGCATTTTCTAGTTACTAGCCATGCTTCCATTCCATTTTTGCTTTAGCTATTTTTAAGGGAAATTCTATAAATTTTTGCCTTAGCTTCAACTCTTCCTACCTATGGCCTCTAGAATAGATGGGATCACAGATGTGCATTATCACATCCAACTTATTGAGGTATGATTTTTTATTCAGGCTAGTCACAAATCGTAATCCTCTGGATTTCAGCCTCCTGAATGGATGAGATCACACCAGTCTAAATATATAATTTCTCATAAACAATAATCTGTAATGATTTGAACAGACTGCAATAGAACAGGTTATCAGGGTGCACCATTTCCCAAATGTCTTCCTTACCGAGTGTTCCGATGAGACACGCCATCCTCTACACAACACACACTTGTCTTCTGGTCCCCAACATCTACAATACACGTACTGCTTAAGCCACTTCCAAAGGTGGCACAGACAGACTCCTGGTGAACAACAATCCCTAAAAACAATAAGCAGAGGAACAATTAGCTACAGAGCAGTGAAGATCCTGAAATAAATCTACTGGCTAAAGTTAGGCGTCTAAAAGCCACTAGGCAAGTATCTAAGTGGCACAGACCTTTCAGAAGTTAAGTAAGTCAGTGAATTACATTAACGTCACCACTTAAAGGTTGTCTCACTGGATTATCAGACATACCTGAAAAACCCATCTTCATTAGTATCATATTCACTAGTTCTTTCACATGCTGTTTATTGTAGATATCAGGAATTAACAAGATACATCTGTAATACTAACAAGAAGAAAAACAAATGAAGCTTTTAACTCAAGTCTAGTCAAGTCCAATCCCATCATACATGTCTTTAGGAAGGCTTCCTCCACAGAAGTTGTGGCTAAAAGCCCAGAAGCAAAAGCTCTAATCTCTTCACTATGCTTTTAGTTTCATTAGTAAACAGAAAAAGCTAAAGGGTTTTTTCCTCCCATGTCCAATTATTTCAAACTTGTAAAATGAAAAACAAGACAACTAATGTGAGTAAGGTATAGACAAAAGGCAAAAACAAGGACCAGCTTGCTGATTTCTTTTTTTTTGTCGGTTGTGGGCCTGGGCACTGTCCCTCAGCTCTTCAGCTCAAGGTTAGCCCTCTACCACTTTAGCCACAGCGCCACTTCTGGCTTTTTCTGCTTATGTGGTGCTGAAGAATCAAACCCAGGGCCTCATGCATGCAAGGCAAGCACTCTACCACTGAGCCACCTTCCCAGCCCCCAGCTTGCTGATTTCTGAATGGCAGCCAGACTCTAAAGAAGTAGACTTAAGGAAGGGAGAATGCACTGGAGAGGAATTAAGCAAAGAAGAAGATATCTTAAGCTATCTATAAGGGAATGCTTCAAGGGCAGAGCATTCTAAACAATTCAGTTATGTGTACTTCCTGAAGACAATTCAAATAACTGGGAATTTTAGCTCACCTTTAAATCTTTCAGTGGGATTTCCAAATATTTTTGCATTGCATGAGACCATATTACTTCAATATCGGCCAGAACAGCGGTAAGGGAGCCCCCAGGTCCTGGATGAATATTTAACTGACCTCTTCTGATAGGCCAGTGAATGTTATAGCAGTCTAATGGATTAACATACAAGGCCTAGAAAAGGAGGGAAGGCACAAGAGTACATTTAAAAAATTCTCCTCTAAGGGTTTTCTGGATTTACACCCAGAATGTCATTCAGAATATTTTCTGCACACTCTATATGTTGAGCTGGAATATTTAACAGGAGTTGATGTAGCTCCAAGAGTCACTTTAGGAGTCATTTCAGGAGGAAGATCAAGCTTTTCTTCTTCCATTTCATTGTGAAAACGTTTCCTACCTCTTCTCCTACTAAAAACTCAGGATGATGAGCTGTGTTTGTCCACTTATTTCCTGAGCAGTGATCTAAAATTGCAGGTCGCATCTGCTTGTTATAGGAGCGTGCCTAAAGAGAAAGTCAGAGATGAGTTGAATTTGTATCGTGTAGTAGGAGGGCAGACTGAGTCCTCAATACACTCCTTTCACGCATAAGCCAGCTGGAGTGGCAAATCTTAACCATAAATCAAAGGTATTTGGCAAAACGTTGACTGCTCACACCCATGACTGACCAAAAAAAAAAAAAGATCCTTTTCTCCTTTTCGACAATCTTGATTTTTTGGCCATGTAACACAGAGACTGCAATTTACAGCCAGTCTAAAACCTAAGCTGTATTTGCTTAAATTGAATACAAACCCACTTATAATCCAGATTCCTATCTTTATTGGCTTGTCACATTAAATTACAGGAAGAATACAGCTTCTAGAGTTAGTTTCAGGTAATTTATAAATATTAATCAACTTGCATTAAATAAACACCAAGAATTATTAGGCTCATTTATGCACTTGTAATGACAATTTGAGTATTGTATAAGTGCTATAAAAGATTTTTTTTAAAAAACTTATCTTACATTGCACAATATAGGGAAAAATGTGAATACATAATAGACTTCATATTCAATAGTGGTCCCATGAGATTGTAATGGGTGGAAACACTCAGCTACTCAGCATAACCTAGCATTCAATGCTCTATTCCTTTAGTTGTGGTAATGGTGGTGTAAACCTACTAGCCTAACAGTCACATAAAAGCAAAGCATGTACAGTTACATACAGTACATAATCCTTACACTAACAATTATGTTACTGGTTTATTTTCCTGTACTTTTATTTTCCTATTTTTTTTATTATTAGAGAGCAGTCTTCTACGTATAAACAGTTAATGAAAAAACAGCTGGAGGGAAGGGACAGGCAGAAGACGTGTTATTAAAGGAGCTGGAGCTCCCGTGGGATTTGTTCCTGAAGACCCTCCAGGGAATAAGATATATAGGTGGAACTTTTTTAGTGTCAGTAACAGAGCTTAGGGCTTCAAATAAACACCTCATGCTCTTATTCAGCTTTCTTGCTTACGTGAGTCATGCCTACATTCTGGCATTTTGCTGGTTAGATGGAAATAAGAGTCTTTCCAACTTTTTTGTCCAAGCTAGCTTCTATCTGCAATCTTCCTCTGAGTAGCTAGGATTACAGGCATGAGCCTAACACCTTGCTAAAATGAAATATTTTAATAAAAGCCTTTCTGGGAACTGGAGGCATGGTGCAGTAGATGTAGTGACATTCTTGAGTGAAAAGCTGAGTGAGGGCATGAAACGCTGAGTTCTAGCTCCAGTACCAGCAAAAATACAAATAAAAATAAAATCAACATGTTAGGCACTGGTGGCTGATGACTGTAATCCTAGCTACTGAGGAGGCTGAGATCTGAGGATCATGGTTTAAAGCCAGCCTGGGCAAGAAAGTCCATAAGATTCTGATCTCCAATTAACCACCCTGAAAAAGCCAGGAGCTCTTTCTTGTGGTAGGGTGACAGTTTTGAGCAAAAAAGCTCAGGAACAGCACCCAGGCCCTGAGTTTAAACACCAACACCAGCACAAAGTAAATAAACTTTTTAATACAGATATCTTAAGCGAAGTGTTATTCCAAAAGCTTTAAAAATTTAGTTTATAAACAGTAAGCCAAAGTTAATTTACTATTGAAGAATTAATTTTTAATAAATTTAGTATAGCCTTATAGTAGTAGACAGCAGTGTGTTGGGCCATCAAAGTCACTCATCACTAGTTCATTAATAAGGCTGGGTTAACATCCAGTCACAAAACTCTATTCCTAGAAAGTACCCTATGTAGGTGTGCTATTTTAATTTTATCCTTTGACCTATGTTTTTGCTGTTTCTTTAATGTTTAGATACACACATACCATGGGGTTACAATTGCCCATGGCATTCAGCATAGCTACACACCAAACAGGTTTATGGCCTAGCAGCAGGAGGCCTAGTTGTGTACTAGTCTAGATGTAGTTATACAAATTTAGATGTATAATTACATCTAAATTTGTATAACTACATCCTACTGTGCTGACACAATATTGCCCAACAATGCTTTTCTCAAAACATGTCCACATAATTAAGTGACATATGACTGTATTATATAACAGAGCTGCAAATAATTAAGTGACATATGACTGTATTATATAACAGAGCTGCAAAAAGAATACAAAGAGAATGTTGACTAAACTTGTTCAGGGGACACAGGAATCCTCCTTGTACCATTTGACATTTTTTTAGACCATATTGCTTGATCCACCATTTTAAGGCCATTTTGTCTTTGTTCATTACTTTCAGGTTTCTGGAGGAAGAAAACAAAATGGTTAGTATAAAGGATTTAATGATAAGAGAAAACAACACGCCTGTTACTAATTTAATCAACAGGAATGTTCCTTCATCAATACACAGTACTTTCTTAGTATTTGTAATACAAAGTAATCTTAAGAATCCCTTAGTGGGCATGATGGAGCACACCTATAATCCCAGCACTTCAGAAGGCTAAGGCAGGAGAATCACAAGTTTGAGGCTAGTCCAACCATAGTGAATTTCCAGGTCAGCCTGGACTACATAGCAACATACTGTCTCAAAAAACCCAAAAAACAAAATAGAAATGAAATCCAAGTCAGGCTAAGTATACAGCTCAGTGACTGCTTAGCATGTGTGGGACCCTGGGTTAGATTCTCAGCACTGCAAAAAAGAAAAAAAAAACATCCAAGTACTCTTACATTATAAATTATAAAAGTTAAGGTTTTCTGCAGGCTAGTTAAGTGATTTGCTTTTTGTTCAATCCCAAGAACCACAGAAAAGAGTAACTATTCACAAATATATATAATCTCAAGTCATTTTTCCTTTTTATTTTTCTGAGATAGTGTTTTATTATGTACCCCAGACTGATCTATTATGTACCCCTGTGTGATCCAGTTACATGCCCCACCTTCAAGTGCTGGGTCAAGTTACTTGTGAGTAATAAAAATTTTCACATTTACCAAAGCATACCTACCTTACTTTGTATTTATGGGATATTTCACAGACTCCTCACACATCCATATAATTCTCAAGTTTACAAGTTTGTAATGTCACATTCCTTGATATATTTTAATTTTATTTATCAAAGACTATTCGAGTTACTGTAATGTAAGAAACGCCTATGTTGAAAAGTTATACTGAAGCTAACATTGGGCTTTAATACAGTCTGCTAATTATACTAAACAATGAATGCTAAAGCTTATTGTCAGATATAGAAACTCATGAGCTCATAAAACTTGAAAGCTAAAGTGGATTGAGATGCAATATACAGACTTAACAACTTTCACAATTTTTTTCTAATAATTACTATTTACAACATGAGTGAATGTTTACTGCAAGAAAAATTTTTTGCTTGAAACTGATTTGATCTAAGACTTTATATACTTCTTTTGCAACTCAATTTGTTAACAGATTGAAAATACCAGTTAGATTTAAACCATATGTACTTGGAAAACACAGTTGTCTGTTAATAAAAACTTAAGTGTGTTGCATATGATTGTGTACATCTGTAATCCCAGCCCTCTAGATGACAGGAAAGGAAGAATGTAAACTGATGGCCAGCCTGGGCTACAGAGTTCCTGTGCCTCAAACAAAACAAAAAACACCTCCAAAAAACCCCAATGAAAAACAAAACAAAACTTGAACATATGATTTTAAGTGAATGACAATTTTGTATTTTCCATTACAAGAAAAAAAGTTAGTGACCCCCAGTTTGATCCCATGTGGGTTTTTTGGTTTCGTTTTGTTTTTTTTTGTTTTGTTTTGCTGGTCCTGGAATTTGAACTCAGGGCCTAGGAGCTGTCCCTGAGCTTCTTTTGCTTAAGGCTAGCACTCTACTACCTGATCCACAGCTCAACTTCCAGTTTCTTTTGTGATTATTTAAGAGATCAGAGTCTCATAGACTTTTCTGCCTGGGCTGGCTTTGAACCACGATCCTCAGTTCTCAGTTCCCTGAGTAACTAGAATTATAGGTGTAAGTCACAAGATGGATTTAAAACAATTAGATTTACTGTTTTTATAACTGACTCTTTACAAGCTACAATAATACTTGCAATTCTGAAGATTATTTTCAAGTGCAGCAAAACAATGACAATGTCTTTTCAAGATTCCCATGTATACTGTGTGTTTAAGCAAGGCAATAGCCTGAGCCTTCACTCCAGCTTTCATTCTGACTTACATTTAGTCCCTCCCTTAGGAGCCAGTTGTCCTTGTACAGGGGCTGCCCTTGTTGTTTGTGTCTTCGTGCAATGACATGAGGAATACTGACAGGAAGAGTATCTGTGGCTCGTCCAATTCTTAAAGTTGTAGAACCCGGATGTATGACAACGATGAAGTTGCTCTGGATTTGCTGCAAATAAGAAAAGAAAGTATGTTCCATGTTATTCAGTCCCTATTCACAATACCCAAGGTATACCACCAGCCTGCTTGTCATTTCTGCTACAACCGAAACTTAAAATAGGCAGATTGCAGCATAGGTATGCACCAGGCAGGAAGTGAGACCCTACCTCAAAACCATAAAAAACATGGTGAGGAGTGCCTGCCTGGCAAGCTCCAGACTGCCAGATTTGAACTCCTCTGAGTTGAAACCCCAAACTGACAAAACATTGAAAACCAGTAACTATCCCTGTGACTTGCAAAAATGACAAAGTCCAGACTTCTAGCCTCACTCTACAGCCACTTCTCTTCCAGTTTCTTTAATCCAGTATTTCTCTTGACTTCTCAACTCTTTGGCTTCCAAACCTTCACAAAGGCAATTCCCTTTTCTCTTAATGCTTTTTTTCCTGCTACATTTTTCTTCTCCTTTCAGGTACAAAGTTAATGTCACTAGTCTAGATGTGATCTTCCATAATGCATTTGAGTGTGAGTGTGTGTGTGTGTATGCTGGTACTGGGGCTTCAACTCAGGGCCTGACGTTCTTCCTTGGCTTTTTCACTCATGGCTGGTGCTCTACCACTTGAGCTACACCTCCAGTTCCAGCTTTTTGGTGGTTAGTTGGAGATAAGAGCCTTTCAGATTTGTCTGCCTGGGCTACTTCAAACTGTGATCCTCAGATTTCAGCTTCCTAAGTAGTAAGGATTACAGGTGTGAGCCACCAGCACCTGGCTCCATAATATAGTCTTACACACTCCTTTTCACAACACTTATCTATCTTGTAACTACTGTTTGTCCTCCAAACAGTAAAGTTCCTGGGGGATGGGGGGAGAAACAGGTTCTGTCTTGTCTACTGTTGTACCCCAGCACAGGCAGACAAGTATTGAACAATGATAACATTACTGTCAGAAAGTATTAAACTGTACTTCCTTTTTTTTTTTTTGGTCCGGT
>NW_012267348.1:3469684-3508933 GCF_000151885.1 Dipodomys ordii | reverse complement strand
CGAGCCCATCGCCCGGCCCGACCCGCCCCGGAGGGCCCGAGCTGGGCGTCTCACCTCCTGCAGCGAGTCCGGCACCAGCGCGGGCACAATGGGCCGCTTCACGCCGCGCTGTTCTTTCTCCTTCTCCCCGCCCTTCTCCTTCCCGTTCTCCGTGTCCCCCTTCTCGGCTTGGGTCATCGTGGCTGCCCACGCTCGCCGGCCTCTAACCTATAGCTTCAGGGCGAGCCCCAGCTTGGAGTAGAAAGGCCACTGCACAGGCGCCACATCCCTTATGTTTGCCCATAACCAAGATGGTGGCCACTGGCGTCGTCCAGGGGATTCTGGGAGAGCGGGAGGAGCTGAGTGCCCAGGATGTTGGGTGGGTGTGGCTATAGTTAGTCCTGACTCGCACACCAGCCTTGTCATACTTGGTTTTTCAGCGCTTTATTTACTTATTTTAGCATATTGTTTTTTTACCTGAAGTAGCTGTATATATGTTTCTATTCAGCAAGAGTTTATGAATGCAATGTATCTTTTTTATTTGGTCGGTCATGGGGCTTGAACTCAGGGCCTGGGCACTGTCCTTGAGGTTTTCTGCTGAGAGCTTTTTCTGTTGATGTGATACTGAGAATCAAACCCAGGGTTTCATGAGTGCTAGGCAAACACTCGACCACTAAGCCACATTCCCAACCCTTACAATGCATCTTGACTAGTGCTACCCCTTTCAACATTCATCCATTAAGGGGCATCTGGGCTTATTTGATACCCTGGTGCTATGGTGACTAGTGTTGCAATGGCCACGATTGTGCTGGTGGCTTTAATGTGTCCTAGTTTGTAATCTTTTGGCTAATGCCCAAGAGTAGAATTGGTGCATCACACATAGGGTAGTTCTGTTTAGTTTTTTGAGGAACCTCCATGCAACTTTCTAAAGCAGTTGAACAAATTTACGTTCCAACCAACAGTGTACTAGGATTCCTTTTCATTCACATGCATGCTGGCATCTGTGCGTGATTGTATTCCTGATGATTGCCATTCTAACTGGGGTGAGGAGGAATGTCAGTGATGTTTTGGTTTATGCTTTATGTGGACCAGACGAAAAGTGACATCACATTTCATTCTCAGTTATCTTTTCCTCTGGTTTCTAAGGCACCACACATGCATCTAATTTTCCTCATACTTTGCTCATCTGCTCAGTTCTGAGGGGCTAGTTCTCCAGACATATTAATTGGATGACTTTTTCTAGTTTCACAGCTTAAGAAGATGATTCCCAGTATTACCAGTCTGGACCTTACCCTGAGATGTAGAATGATAACCTAATACCAATGTGGCATCACAGCTTGGATTTTGACAAGGCATTGCAAACTTATTCTAAACAGGTCTTAACTCCTTTTTTTTTTTTTTTTTCTGTTGGTCGTGAGTCTTGAACTCTGGGCCTGGGCGCTGTCCCTCAGCTCTTCAGCTCAAGGTGAGCGCTCTACCGCTTGAGCCACAGCACCACTTCCGGTTTTCTGAGTGGTTTATTGGAGGTAAGAGTCTCATGGACTTCCCTACCTTGTCTGGCTTTGAACCATGATCCTCAGATCTCAGCCTCCTGAGTAGCTAGGATTACAGGCATGAGCCACCAGCACCCAGCTTTAACTCCTCTTTATTCCCCAAAATACTCCCATTCCCTAAGTCAGTGTAGTTTTTATTTGTTCAGTTGTCCATGTATCTATCCAAAACACTAGGAAATCCTTCATTTCTAACAGATCTTGAGGCCAGGCATCAGTGGCCCATACTTGTAATCCTAGCTATTCAGAAAGCTGAAATCTGAGGATCACAGTTTGAAGCCAATCCAGCCAGACAAGCCAGAAGTGGAGGTGTGGCTCAAGTGGTAGAGTGCCAGCCTTGAACCCAAAAAAAGCTAAGCAAGAGCATGAGGCCTTAAGTTCAAGCCTTAGTACCACCAAAACAAAACAAAAACAAAAAAAGGAAGAGACCTTGAATTCATCCAATGATGTAGCCCTTGCCTAAGTAAACAACTACCACCTGGATGACTACAAACTATTCCTCTTCTCTCAAGAGCTAGGAATCAAACCCCAGGGTCTTGGGCATGATAGGCAAGAGGCTCTACCACTTACGTGTAGCACAATCTACAACAGCTTTTTCAATGGACTTGCTCTTTTCAGTTGTGTTTTCTAATGTCCTCCACATAGTTGCCCAAATGTTTTAAAATATCACAAAGATTGTCAATATTATGTTTCTAGCAGTCTGCTTATTAAAGTATTTCCAATGAGTTCCCTCAAACAAAAATCAGGTGTCATACCCATGCTTTTAAACTCTCACGGCTTGCCTTCACCAGCACCTGGCTTTAATTGCTTAATCTTTAAACACAAGTCTCTTATGCCACTACATTCCTATTCCTCACAAATACAATTGAATAAATATTGATAATGGTATCCGGGCACTGGTAGGTCATGCCTGTAATCCTAGCTACTCATGATCTGAGGATCATTGTTCGAAGCCAGCCCTGGCAGGAAAGTCCATGAGAAAACCAGGAAGTAGTGGTGTGGTAGAGCATTTGCCTTGAGCTGAAGAACTCAGGGATAGTGCCCAGGCCCAGAACTCAAGCCCCATGAACTACCAAAAATAAAATATGTATTGATAATGGTAAACAGCTTTCATATAAACAGTGATTTCAACATCTTTTGCACACTGCCGTTACAATTATGTGTTATTCATTTTTCCAATAAAGATTCCAGTGCTTATCACTGTTCAAGAAACTGGGGTAAGATGGTATGGTAGCACATACCTGTAATCCCAGCACTTGGGTAGCACCAATAGGATCATAAATTTGAGGGCAACCAGGGCTATGTAGCAACACTATCTCAAAAAACAACAACAAAATAAAAAGGCTGGATAAAGAAAAAATTCTCATAGAGATTTCTGCTGTGTAAAAGACATGAACGCTATCACTATTCAGATGGGGTCTAAAACCAATTGGCATAATCTTAAGGAATGGTATTGAATTCAAATAGAATTGAAGTCCATGCCGCTATGATTACCTAGTTTATCTTCATTCTGAAGCTAGATCTTGCTGAGTTTATAACCCTAACAATAACGTTTGATAACAAATTAGATAATGTATTAAAGATTCATAGGACAAATACATTAAAAAATTCAAAAGCACACTTATTATATGCATACTACTGAAATAGTGTAGTTTATTTATAAATGAAAACAAATGAACAATGAACAGCATTTCAGAAATTGAAAAAAAGGTGACACTAACAGTTCTTTAATACAGTACAGTATAGCCTTTATTTTCTTCAGATTTAGAGGTTTTAGATTACATACAAAGATTCAAAGTCAAATTTTGCAACCTAAAAAGATTTACTAATTAAAACTATGTTAATACTTTAATAAACTATACAAAAAGGATGAGACAAACATGTGTATTTATAGAACTGCTATCAGTCAGGCCAGATCCCTGTGGAGGGAATTCCCAGCATGACGTCATTCACCTGTGAGGACACAGAGCAATCTTTGTTTGGACATACACATTCATCTTCTTATCTAGAACTATCAGCCTTCCATTCTTGATCTTTTCCTTCTATGAATGTGCATGTCAAGTTGTCTGCTTCTTAGAGCAGACATTTACCTAAAACAAGAGATTATAACCTTTAGTAGCTAGTATAACACTGGAAATGTATATAAAGATTAACATGAAATTCCTGGGGGTTGAAAGGGAAGAGTGAAGCAAGCTAATAACTAAAGTGGTCTAAGGAATGGGACAGGGAAAGAGAAAATAAAAATCTCAACCTATTATTTGTTACATAATCTTCCTCAAATGATATTGATTAAAAACAGTCAATCAGTTTTTCTAGAGTGAAGGCATATTTTTTTCCAAATAGAGTAAATGTTAAATGTTATATAACTTCTTTTCCTAAAAAAAAAAACATTCCTCAAGAAGCATTTTCAAGATAAAATTCTACAGAATAATTTCAGATTTTAAGTTACCTTCCTCATCCACCAGCCATTGGAGGGGGACTGGGGCCACGAAGATGATTGATACGACCCATTCTTCGGGGAGGGTTTCCTGGTGGCCTAATAATAAAAGATAAAGTTATATAGCTACTATTTGATAAACACAACTTCAACTGGTTCTTTTTAAGTGTTTAATTGGACTCTTCTTTTTCAGCAACTACAGGATCTTGAAAGATTCTTTAACTAGAAACTACCATTCAGGTTAGACAAAAATTCAAACACAGAGATCAGATACATAAAACACTTGAGGAAACTGAGTCAAGCAAGGCTTATGATGAGTTGTGCTACCTCCTGAAAGTGCTCAGGCAAAAGGCAGCACTAGCTGACTTCTACAATATGGAAACACAGACCCAGCCCAGTGCTATTTTTTTTTTTCTGTCGGTCTTGAGGCTTGAACTCTGGGCCTAGGAGCTATCCTTGAGCTCTTCAGCTCAAGACAAGTGCTCTATCACTTGAGACAGAGTGCCACCTCTGTATTTTTGGTGGTTAACTGAAAATAAGAGTCTCATGGACTTTCCTGCCCAGGCTGGCTTTGAACCATGATCCTTAGATCTCAGCCTCCTGAGGATTACAGGTATGAGCCACTGGTTCCAGGCGTCCAGGAATTCCTGCTTGCTTGCTTCCTTTCTCTTTCTTTCCTTCCTTTTCTTTTTTCTTTTTCCCAGTAGTGGGGCCTGAACTCAGGGCCTAGGAACTGACCCTGAGTTTTTTTGTTCAAGACTAGTGCTCTACCACTTTGAGCCACAGTGCCACTTCACCCAGTGCTGCTTTAGCTGACATTTTCATTAGCAGCTATAAATTCAAATTGCAAAGGAAAATCTCTAGATTTTAACATTGGCCGTCCATCTTCATCCTCTAGGGCAAACTTTTCCCATAGAATATACAATATTTATTTTAGCTTTGCCAGATTAACTGTTTATCGAATGGAGGCAACTTGACTTTTATTTATAGTAATCCATGAATTTTGTGAAATGAGATTTGAACTTTAATTTCGTATGTCTTAACACTACCTAAAATACTGAAAATAATTAAAAGATGCAAAGGAGTAAACAACTATTATCAATGAAGCCATACCCTCTTCCATCATCATATCTGGAATCCGATGAGCTTCCATAGCCTCTTCCTTTCTTCACATCTTGTTGTAGCAGAGTTTTGAAACTGAAACCAGAGGCAGAAAACAACAGAGTATCACTTTTGAAACCATTATAAAACACAGTATCATCTCTATGAGAGGTAGTGTACACTAGATGATTTCCAAATTCACATATCTTGGACGCTATGATCTAGCTTATACTACTATCTTTTTTTTTTTTTGTCGGTCATGGGGCTTGAACTCTGGGCCTGGGCGATATCCCTGAGCTCTTCAGCTCCAGGCAAGTGCTATACCCTTTAGCCACAGCGCCACTTCTGGTTTTCTAGTGGTTTATTGGAGATCAGAGTCTCACAGACTTTTCTGCCCGGGCTGGCTTTGAACCGTGATCCTCAGATCTTAGCCTCCTGAGTAGCTAGGATTACAGGCGTGAGCCACCAGCGCCCGGCACTACTATCTATCTTAAGTATGCACCTAAACAGAATGTGCTATGTACTCTGCCAAATAATAGTATCTTCTATTTCTTATTTGTTAACAACTCCCTAAACAGTACGAAACCAGTCACTCTTGACTTCCTTCTTCCAGTCGGTATCTGTTTTCATATTATCTTATATCCCTTGCCACTGCATTTCTCCTCTGTCATAACCTGTCCAAGATCAGCTTGGAGAAGAAGAGGCTGAGAGTAGACATCAGAGGCATAGGGTTTTATGAAAATCCACTGAAATGGACAAGGTTTTAATAGTTAAAAAATTATATAATAAAGAACTGGTTAAATTTTATCTGTTCTACATAAATCCTAACAATTTAAAAAGAGATAGCTACCTCAGATATTTTAAAAATCAAGATTTATAGTATAACATGAGACATCAAGTTGTATACACAAATGGGAAATCAAGAATAAGTAGAGAAAAGTGAGGCATAGTAACTTGACAGACTGGATAGGTCTGACTGCAGGCTGACAGAGTTACCACTAAGGTTAAGACACAAGTTTTGCCAATCAAATGAACTGATATTCATTAATCAACAGGTTATGGAAGCCTATCACTAAACAAATCTCAATTTGCCTTTGAAAAGCTAGCTAGGAAGTGGCACTGTGGCTCAAGTGATAGAGCATTAGCCTTGAGCCGAAGAGTTCAGGGACAGTGCCCAGGCCCAGAGTTCAAGCCCCCCACCTGACCAAAAAAAAAAAAGGAAAACATTCTATATGATGTTTGGGCTGGGAAGGTGGCTCAGTGGTACAGTGTTCGCCTAGCATGCATGAGGCCCTGGGTTCAATTCCTCAGTACCACATACATAGAAAAAGCCAGAAGTGGTAGAGTGCTAGCCTTGATATAAAGAAGCTTAGGGACAGTGCGCAGGCCTGAGTGCAAGCCCCAGGACTGATGAAAAAAAAAAAGCTAGCTAAATAATTACAATTAGGGATGAGAACGTGGCTTAGTGATAGAGTGCCTGCCTAGCACTCATGAAGCCCTGGGTTCAATTCCTCAGTACCACATAAACAGAAAGAGCCAGAATTGGTGCTGTGGAAGTGGTAGAGCACTAGCCTTAAGCAAAAAGAAGCTCAGGGACAGTCCCAGAGTTCAGGCCCTGGACTGGCAAAAAAAAAAAATTACAATTAGGTGCTTTAGGGCTGTGAAATTGGCTCAGTGGTAGAATGGCTGCCTTGCATTCATGAGGCCCTGGGTTTAATTCCTCAGCACCACAGAAGCAGAAAAAAGCTGGAAGTGTCGCTGTGGCTCAAGTGGTAGGGCGCTAGCCTTGAGTTGAAGAGTTAGGGACAGTGCCCAGGCCTAGAGTTCAGGCCCCACCCACAACTGACCAAAAAAAAAAAAGTGCTTCAAGCAGGGCACTCACACCTGTAATCCTAGCTACTTAGGAGGCTCAGATCTGAGGAAAGTGGTTCAAAGCCAGCCCGGACAGGAAAGTCCCTGAGACTCTCATCTCCAATAAATCACCAGAAAACTGGAAGTGGCACTGTGGCTCAAGTAGTAGAGCTGAAGAGCTCAGGGACAGCACCCAGGCCCAGAGTTCAAGACCCATGACTGACCAAAAAAAAAAAAGTGCTTCAGATGAGACTAAGATATAAATTTTTAAAAGTGTTAACGATAAATCCCCCCTTTGTATAATACAAGCTCATTTTTTAAAATGTTAAAAAAAAGTGCTTTAGAAAAGCTGAGCTCATTCCACATAACCAACATATAATATATCTAATGTTAATTCTGTAAGAGATCAGCTCAATTGAGCACTATTATACTTACAACAAAACGACAAACTCTGCTATTCCCCAGAAGAAATCTGTTATCAAAGATAGTCTCCACGGGGATTGACTCCGGCTGTCCAACACTTGCCCTATAGACAAGAATAAAGAAGCTTCTTGAGTGCTACAAATCTCTAACCCAAAGAGATTA
This sequence comes from Dipodomys ordii, assembly GCF_000151885.1. Taxonomy (NCBI): domain Eukaryota; kingdom Metazoa; phylum Chordata; class Mammalia; order Rodentia; family Heteromyidae; genus Dipodomys; species Dipodomys ordii. Next base: position 3,501,430 of record NW_012267348.1, on the reverse strand, counting down.
ATACGTTAACAATAATAAACACATTTCAACGTATCTATTTTTTCCAGTCAATGTAAAAATAAGTATACTATGTCCATCCTCCTCCCTGCCCACATCTCTGGTAAAATGCATATAACATAATAAAACATTTTAGTGCCTGACACTGTTGACATTTTAGTGATGTTAATTTATAAAATTTACTATTACTATTTTAACTAAGTTTAAGTGTGAAGCTGTGTGGCATAAATACATTCACCTAGTTGTATTGATATCACCACCATCTACTTCTAAAGTGGACACCTTGCCCAGCTGAAACTCATTAAACTGAATTTGATTATGGAAAGAGTCTCATATAACAGGAACCAATTTCTATTTTTTATGATTGGCTCATTTTACTTTGCATAATTTTTTAAGGTTCATCCACACTCTAGGGTATGTAAAATTTTCTTTCCTTCTTAAAGATGGACTGATACTCCTGTGTGTGTATGTGAGTGTTTAAGAGAGACAGAGAGAGACAGAGACACTACATTTTTGTTATCCATCTGTCAATGAACCCTTGAAATACTTGTGAAATACACTGCAATAAACATGGGCATACATCTGTTTACTCAAGCATTTGTTAGAAATAAATGGGCTGGGTGAACATAAAGGGGTGGTTACACCTCTGCTTCCATTAACTGTGTTCAGAGCACTTCTTTTCAATTGCAAAGTCCTTGCTTGTTGTAAGGCAAAAAGATCATATATACTCTTTTTAGAATTATTTTGACAAATTCTTATAAATCAAAGTGTCTCTTAGCTACAAGTACTGAAGAGAACTCGTTCTTCAGTAAAATGACTATTTTAACAGGATGTTCCTGATTGAATAGATTCCAGTTTCATCTCAAGCAAAACTGATTCTATTTTTAAAGAGAAACACAACACAAAAAGTACTATAGTTTCAGCCTTGCAAAATCAAGAAGCCAGAATATCTGTATGAAAGAACAGCTTTAGCCAGGTGCAGGTAATCCTAGCTACTCAGGAGGCTGAGATGTGCAAAATAAAAGATCTTAACAGGATTTAAGTGACTCAAACAAGATGATGCACACATATTAAGGCACTTTATAAATAAGGTACTTAATAATGCATAAATAGAAGCTACCAGTCTTAATCACAAAGAATAGAAACACAAACTAAAATTTCCAAGTGCCCAAGTTAAGAGAAAATGGGAGATTAAATAGGACTGTATCTGTGACACATTTTATCTATGAAGGAAGATGATAAAACTATCATCATTGAAAAGTTGTTGAATAGTTGTGTTGAGGAAATAGGGGCAGCTAGAGTAATCTAAAGAATCAATCTAAAGTGCTGTGTATCCATGTGTGAAATATCATGAAACCCCTTAAAAAATGAGTGACAGCCCTAATACTGGTGGAATGAGGAGGGTGAACAGAAAGGGTGAGAGTGAATATGGGATCATTATGTGTAAAAATGAAACAATGAAGCTTGCTGAAATTGGTTTGGGAAGGGGGTGAGGCAAGGAAGGAGAGTGACAGAGCTGGTGTGAGATCAAGATACACTATACATATATGGGTATGTCAGAAAGAACTTACCTCCACACACTTGTACAACTGTGCTAATAAAAATGGAAAATAATTATAATGGCAATTTAATTTTAACCCCTTACAAATTCGTACAACTAACTGATGCTAATAAAAATGGAAAAGAATTACTAAACAACAAAATAAGGTGGGAGATGAGGTTTTGGAAAGGAATGAAAAATACACTCAACTGAGGTTCTCAACTGACTCGAGATACACACAGGACTCCAACGGAACTAGCATTTACTTCAGTAATCTAAGAACTATTTGCTAAGACAACACCAAGGAATTTCATTTAAGGAAAACAGATTGTTCCAGTGCTGGTCTGACTTATTCACGCTGTCATTCCTTTCCAGTTATTTTCTTTGTGAATTACGACCCTCTTTTTTTTTTAATTCCAGTAATAATCAACTTGCTGCTCGTGGATGAACTTTTTCCCTGAGCTCCTTGACATTTGGGCAAAATATTACCATGTATGACTAGCTACGCTCTTGGAGGGAGAAAAGCTCATCCAAAATTGTTCTTTAATGATCATCTTAGCTCAACTCCATTCTTTTCCCTTGCAGGCCACAGAACGAGGCAATACAGTTGATAACAAAGCGGCGACGCCAGCCCACTTGGCTTGACTGAGCAAGCAATTTAAGCGATCTGCACTTTCTTCATCGAAAGAAGCCAATTCTGCCAGTGCCCAACCCAAAGCGCTAGGTACACAGGGTCTACGGGGGTTTTCACTAGTAATTCAGGATGGCCGCACCTGAGAGGAAGGAAAGCCACTTGTCCCAACAAGAAAAAGCGAGGGAGCTCAGTACCAATCAGTGCCCAGAAGGGATCGGGGACCAGAAGCCGACGCGCTGAAGGCCCGAGCGACCTCGCCTCGGGCTCCGCCGGGCCGCTAGGCACTGATGCCGGGAAAAGTCACCGGCGAGCGAGGGCAGCAGAAACTTGGGGTCTAGCCTCTCAGGTCCCAGAGATCGCCCCCCGCAGCACCTCCAACTCACCATTCGAGATGTAAACCATCTTGCTCCCAGCTTCCGGCTGGCTAAAACACACACACACACACACACACACACACACAAAATAAACCCAACACACACAAACACACACACACAAAAACAACTAACGCCTCCTTCGGCTTCCGTACCTAGGTTATCGCCCCGCCCACTAAAAACGTCACAGGCCACGATTGGACCACCCATTGGCTGCTTGGGAAACACGTTCCGGATTGGAGATTTGCCCGGTCACGCACTCAACTTCCTTTCAGGTGGAGGTGGTGTGGTAAGCGACCGGATGTGACGTCCGCGTGACCAGGCGCGCCATTTCCGCACGTCTCTAAAAGTGGAGGCTGTGGAGCTGCTTTGCACGTGTGGCGAGCGAGGGCGAGGAGCCGCTTCCTAGCGGAGAGTCATATACTCTGTCCGGGTAGGCAGGCCTTGAAGAACGCTGACAGGGCTAAACTCCTCCGGAACTTTCCAGCCCTGTTACTGTTTCTGGGTGGAAGTTTGGCGTCACGTGGTGTCTGTACCGTAAAGCTCCGAGTGGTCGCGCCTCCGGGCGGTCTCCGGGCGGCCCTCCGACTAGTGCTTATTCCGTTTGACACCAGCCTTCTGCCCCGGCTTCAGCAGTCCTGGAGCTTTGAGGACAGCACGACGCTTTCCTCCGCGTGTTAGCACTGGCTGCTGCCTGTCGGGATTGTGGAGGTGACACCTGAATTAATTGGGTGCCGAGGACGTTCACGAAATATGGACCGCATTCCCTGCTGCCCCCGTCACGCTAAGTCTGGCCATCGCATTCTTAGTTCAAGGTGTTGGTGCTTACCTATGTAGAGTCCCAGACTTTTAAAAATTTTTTTTTACATTTTTAAAATACATTTTATTGTAAAAATACTGTACAGTTACATGAGTAAGGTAATGAGTACATTTCCTATTGAGCATTGATGCCTCCTCCTTTGTTTTTCCCCTATCTCACCAACTACTCCCCCACCTCCCACCCCAATGAGATCTTGCACATCTCATTGTTACAGTGGGTCAACCTGTATCCCTATTTAAATATTTTGTTTTTTCCCTTCCCCTCCCCCCCATTAGGAAAATGTATATAGAAGATGCAGGGCACCGCAATCAAATACAGTGAAAACAGGGGTTATACCGTGGGGGAGGGACATACCAAAGAAACAAAACAAAAAAAAATCACATAGTACATTATAAATACATTAAAAACAATAGTAAGAAAGAAAAAAAAACATTTGTGTCCCTATCTTGGGGTTCATTTCGCTTAACATCATCTTATCTGGTTATATGTACATAGCTTTTGACCTTTCTGCTTGCCCTAAACTTATACTAGTTATTGTAAATAAGGGAAACCATGGGACCTATGTTTTTAAGAATCCCTCAAGCTACTTGTTATATTGGGAAAAAGACCTTTTCTAAAGGAAATGTGAAAATTACATTTGGAGAATTACAAAATAGGTTAGTTAAGATTGTATATGTGAATGCCTAGAATTTACAGGGTGTTGTTTATTTTTGTGTGTGCCAGTTCTAGGGCTTGAGTGCTCCCTTGGTCTAAAGAGCTCAAGGCTACCACCTGAGCCAGAGCTCCACTTCTTGCTTCATTGTGGTTAATTGCAAAGTAGAGTCTCAAGGACTTGCCTGACCTGTTTGAACCGCAATCCTCAAGTTTCAGGTCTCCTGAGCAGCTAGGATTACAAGCATGATCCATAGACACTCTGAGATGATGATTTAATTTCATGTTGATTTGAGAGATGAGATTTTGTTAGGAAACTTAGTCATGATGGTATTAGAATAAAGAAAGAGCAGAAAATGAACTTAACAGACCCAACAGATTTGAGAGGGATGGCATAGTCTTCCAGACAGACTGGAGAGACAAAGACATACTCTCTTACAACTGAGGTCTCCTTTAGTTAGGCAGAGTGAGTGAAGTCAGGTGGGGCAGGGGTCAGGGGTGGTTTGTCACAGAAAGGAAGGCAGGGTGAGAACAGATTGAATCTTATCTTGAGATTTAGGGCAGTGTCTGTTTTACAAGTCAACAAATGATCGGCCTTCCATTCACAGGTTATCTCTTAAAACTGCTGTGTCTGGAAAGAGGGTGGGAGATAATTCATATTCAACAAGGTCTGCAGCAGGGCAGTTTTTATGGATTGAGTTGGGGGGCGAGGTGAGTGTTTTGACTTTAAGTCATTCTCCATCATTCTTAACTCTGGAAGCACAAGAAAAATGAGTGTGTGGTGGTGTTTTTTCTGGCTACTTCCTACTGGCCCGGGTCCAAGGAAGGGAGTAAAGGTTTTATGCTTTCAGAGTAGGTTCTTAAACTTTTGAGCAGAAAAATGGTTTTGACACACTTTCAGGTTTGCTTCCTCAGAGATGGCTGGTATGTGATTGGTCAAAAACTTCTGAAAAATATTTTTTTAAAGGTATATTACTATATGGGTGGCTCACCCATATAATCCTAGCTACTCAGGAGGCTGAGATCTGAGGATCACAGTTCAAAGTCAGCTTGGGCAGGAAAGTTAGTGAGACTCTGATCTCCAGTTAACTACCAGAAAACTGGAAGTGGCGCTGTGGCTCAAGTGGCAGAGCATTTACCTTGAACTGAAGAGCTGAGGGATGCAACCAGGCCCAGAGTTTAAGCCCCACAACTGACCCCCCCCAAAAAATGAAAGATTAATGTAACATCTGTTTTCATATTGATGAATGTTGAAATGACAATATTGTGGATAATGGGTTAAATAAATTATTCAAAGTAACTTTACCTTTTTTTAAAAACCTTTTTGATATAAGTACTAGGTATTTTTTTTTTTTTTTGGCAGACCTGGGGCTTGAACTCAGGGCCTGGGCATTGTCGCTGAGTTTCTTTCACTCAAAGCTAGCACTCTACCACTTGAGCCACAGCACCACTTCTGGGTTTTTCTGTGTAATGTGGTACTGAGGAATGGAACCCAGGACTTCATGCATGCATGCAAGCACCTTACCTCTAAACCACATTCCCAGCCTACTAGCTATTTTAAATTGCATACATGGCTCACACTTATGTTACATTACATTTCTGTTAGACAGTACTAGACTAACCTTAGTGATCTAGCACAGAAAAGGCACCTAATAAATATTTATTATGTGGCTGAATGAATGGATAATCTAATACATATATACCCTATAGTAATCTAATATTAATATAGAGTTCACTGTGTCAGGCATTATTATTATTATTACATTGGTTGGTCATGGGGCTTGAACTCTGGGCCTAGGGCTGTCCTTGAGCTCTTCAGCTCAAGGCAAGTACTCTACCACTTGAGCCACAGCGCTATTTACAGTTTTCTGGTGGTTAATTGGTGATAAGAGTCTCATGGACTTTCCTGCCCCAGCTGGCTTTGAACTGTGATCCTCAGATCTCAATCTCTTGAGTAACTAGGATTACAGGTGTGAGCACCTGGCAGGTCAGGCATTATATTGTAAGCACTTTCCACTTATTAACTCACTTAACTTAAAATAATAGCTAACGTTTATATAGCATTTACCTATGCCAGTCAATGTCCTGAGTAATTCTCACGTATTCATTTAAGTCTTAACTCTACCAAGTGGGTTGTTATTATTGGTAGATGAGGAAAATAAATCATAAAGAATTGAAATGATTTATTCAAGGTAATACATGTCAAGATGTAGTTAGGATTAGGAGAAAGGGCTATAATTTGAACTATAGTTTGTGCTCTTAACCTCATGCTATGCTGTCTTTCCACACATAGCAAGGTATGTATGGAATTCATACTATATAATGGGAAATGCTTTCTGGAGACGATTTGAATCTATCTCAATTTTCTCAAACTTGTGAAACTGCTCTTCATAATTTTTTTTGGGGGGTCCGGTTGTGGGGCCTGAACTCTGGGCCTGGGCGCTGTCCCTCAGCTCTTCAGCTCAAGGTTAGCACTCTACCACTTGAGCCACAGTGCCACTTCCGGCTTTTTTTTTTCTGCTTATGTGGTGCTGAGGAATCGAACCCAGGGCCTCATGCATGCAAGGCAAGCGCTCTACCACTGAGCCACCTTCCCAGCCCTCTTCATAATTTTTTTTGTCTACAAACCCCAGCAAAATTCTTCTGAATATGTCTATGTGAATTACTTTCTTATCTTTGTATCAATGGCAGGAGGGACAGGCTGTTCAGAGTGACAAGTACTTCTGGAAGTGGAGTTAGAGTCAATCCTACTTAGGTCAGAGAACTTGGGAATTGGAGAGTGGTGAGTTTATTACAACATAGTGAAGGAGTCCTGGATTATATCAGCACAATAAATTGCCCTCAGCATTGACTTCAGGGAACGTGGGAAATAGAAGGCATTTATATTTACTGACCTTTTATGTGTTTTACAGTTATTGCCTTTTTAAAAATTTAATCTTGGCTCAGAAATCTTAGCTCTTCATTGTCTCATACTTCTCCCTTCTAGTCTTTCTTTTTCGGTGTGTGTGTGTGTGTGTGTGTACTTCTCCCTTCTAGTCTTTCTGGTGTGTGTGTGTGTGTGTGTGTGTGTACTTCTCCCTTCTAGTCTTTCTTTTTCGGTGTGTGTGTGTGTGTGTGTGTGTGTGTGTGTGTGTGTACTAGGGATCCAAGCCAGGGTCTCATGAATACTAGGTGTATATTCTCCCCCAGTCTCCATTAAGAGTTACTTTTTTAAACTATCTGAATTCATTGTCTATATCAGAATAAGAAAATGTTCATAATAACTTCATAGTGACACCATCCTTGAAGAACTTGGTTCTTTAAAAGATTAAGGTTTTCATTTGTTGTTTCCAAAGTATTTCTAAAAAGTTGTTCTTTTAGTTTTGTGAATGAGTTTTTTTAATATGTCTTGGATTCTGCAGGAATCTCTACCTGAAATACTTTCTCCTGACTGCTTACACATTTTCAGTTTCATTGATGAGTCTGTCCAGTTAAACTTTAATAGTGTATGTTTAAATGAATGAAGAATGTCTAGACTTTGCGGTTGCATTACTAGAAGAGAAATATTATTCCAGTTGTAATTTCTAACCTTTTACATACACATACTTTTATATATACACTTTCTCTTTCCTCTATCCCTCTCTCTCATTCACTCTGTACAGAGTGTAGCCCAGTCTGGTCTGTAACTTGCCAAATAGCACAAGCTAGCCTCAATCTCCTAATCGTCTGCTTCTGTTTCATAAATGCTTACATCACCATGCCCTATAGGAAAAGTTCATTCTTATGGTCCAGGGATGACTATTCATGGGAGGGCCAGGCTTGAAAGGATACTATTGAGTTGTTATGAGCTCAACTAGGTGATTAGAGACCCTGTCCTTTATGCCTCAATGTCACCATATCTTTCTCACTAATTATAAAACATAGCTTGGTTAATATTAACCAAGGTTAAAGGTAAGTCAATGAAAAAATCATTATTCACAAATGTGAGTAATTCATCTCTTCTGCTGTGAAATCCTATAACATTTTTTATGGGGAGCATGAAACAGAGGCTGAAAATGGAATCTGGCAGCTAAGGAAGTGTTGCTTGATATTTTTTGCATTTCTTTTGGATGTATTTAGCTACTCCTTAGTCTTTCACATTCAGTCTGAGACATTTCACAAGTATGTTGGCCACTATATGTGCAGAACAGTAGAGATGCAAGCAAAATGGCTACAGTCACCTTGAGTTTAGTCAGTACCCTTTGACCTCCTTTGCCTCTGTATTGTACGTCTCTGACTGGCAGGGGAGGGAAGAGATACAGAGGACATCAACTGGGATAGAAGCAAGACAGACCTGTCCTCAGACTTCCTACTGCCTCAGTGGTGAGAGCATAAACAATTCACATTAAGATTTAGTAGGCTAACTGGGAATTTAGGAGCTCAGCTTTAAGACTGTTCTCACTTGAGAAAGCCACCCAGAATATGATTCAAGTCATCCTTATCAAGTCAATGTTTTCAAAAATAGAAATTTCAGCCCTGCTAAATTTCATTTTCCATCATAAGCATTGAAAATGTTCATTAACTTAGCTTTTCCATTCCCACATCTTAGTCTAAAGAAACAATGAAGGATGTTCAAACAGACTTATGTGCAAGGACATTTATCTCAATGCTATTCAGAGTGAAAAAAAGGGATTTATACAACTTTGTAATGGTGGGGAGTTGATTAACTTTTATAATACAATTACATATTGTGTATTAAATAGTGGAAACAATTCATGACATACAAAATGGAAGAAATAGGTTATGAAATATACAGTATGATATTACTGCAAAAAGAAAATATAATTATATGATAATATAAAGGCATTATTGAAACATTAAGTTTTTCTTTGTGATTTTTCTATAGTTCCCAAATTTCTACAATAATCACATATTCCTTTTATAATAAGAAGTAAATGACAATTCATTTTGGGTAAATTGTAGTTGTTGGAAACTTAGGGTTCATTTCTATTTAAGTGTTTGAATACTTTTTTCTGAGATGCTGGGAAGTAAACCAGAGCCTTGAACATGTGTTCTTCCATCTGAACTGTGCCCCAGCTTTTTTATATTTCTGGTGTTTTAGAGACAGGGTCTCACTACTAGTGTAGCTTGGAGTTTAAAATTCTTCTGATTCCATCTCCTGAATATCTAGGATTGCAAGATGTAGGTCATGATAAGAGCTACTTTCAATAATTCTTTAACATGTATGTGTGGGGGGGGGTTGTATGAGTGGTAGAAGATAGACAAGACATTTACTCAGTTCAATTTTGGAGTACATTTTAAAGGCAATTTTATTTTTCTTAAGGTTATCTTTTGACTCTGCTTGATTGCTTTTGTGCCTACAAATGTGGCAGCCAGGTACCAGTGGCTTGTGCTTGTAATCCTAGCTACTCACAAGGCTGAGATCTGAGGATTGCGGTTCAAAGCCAGCTGGGGCAGGAAAGTTCATGAGACTCTTATCTCCAATAAACCACCAGAAAACTAGAAGTGGTGCTGTGACTCAAGTGATAGAGTGCTAGCCTTGAGCTGAAGAGTTGAGAGCAGTGCCCAGGCCCAGAGTTCAAGCCCCATGACCGACCAAAAAAAAAAAAAAAAGGAATATGTGGCATCCTACTGAAGTGAATTAGTTTAAATTAATGTTCTGTGTTTTTTTCTAAGAACAGAGTGCTGTGAGAATCAAGGAAATATAGTTTTGAATTCCTTGAGTATTCAAAAAAGTTTTGGCTAACAATAAAGTAAAGCTTCATGCATTCAAATTCTGTGAATGATCTTTTGGCCAGTGTACTTAATAAAAGCAGTTATATTAAACATTTTTATAGCCTTGTAATACTACTAATTTTAAGAATTAGTTTAAATAGGGCTATGGACTTCATAGTTCTTCATTTCGGTAGTAGACTGGATGTTGACATATGCTAAAAACATCTTGCCAGGATTTTAACTAGGCTAAAAAATGTGTATAGATTGTTGTTGTGTTTTTTAAAAATACATACAATGTATCTCAATCATGCTCACCCTTCTATCTCTTTCCTCTCCACTCCTCTTCTTTGCTCATATTCATCTTCTTTGCCTTCTTTGTTTGCCCCTCCTTACTGGTGGTACTCCTCCCCCAGCAGAGCCTGCTTTTCTTTCCTGTCATTCATTTTTAAGTGTGTATTAGTTGCACCAAATGGTTTCACCATACTATACGAGAGGTATACATATTACATTTAATCAGAATCGTCTGTTATTGATTTCTTATCCTGCACCCCTTTTTTGTGTTTCAATTGCTGGGAATGTATTTCAAATAGTACTCTTGATATAGTCAGAAGTGTCTCTATTCCTGCTCTTGATTTGCTTATGGCTCCTATCTTTCCTGGTAATACAGGTTAACCTCTAGCATTGTCCATTCATGTCCTTTACCCTGCCATGCATACTTGATAGGATCCATTTCTCTCCCACATCCTTTGCTTAACATTCTGGAATGTTAAGCAACTACCCCAGCCAATTACCCCACCCCTCTTTCTCAGTATACAGAGATGACTAGAGCTAGCATGTTTACTCTATCAGAGAGATCTAGAAGCCTGAGTCAATTTGCCACTTCATTGGGCAGCAATGGATTTTGTCTTTTGGGCACAACACAATGGATTCATTGTGGCACCATGCTGGATATCATAGGGGTGATGACCAATTTGGAGACAAGAGTTGGCAGTCTGGAAGTAGCATGCATGATTCATTACCTTCTGACTTGATCTTTCTACCAGTCTAGCCATAAGACACTCTCCATTTTCTTCCATTGTTCTATTTTGTTTTTGTACAGTACTGGAGCTTGAACTCAGGGCATTGCTCTGTGTTCACCTTTTTTTGCTCATGGCTAGCTGTCTACCACTTGAATCACATACCCAGTATAGCATCTTACTGATAATTAGAGACAGTCTTAATGACTTTTCTGATCAGACTGAAATTTGATCCTCAGACCTCAGTCTTCTGAGTATGTAGGATTTGAGGTGTGAGATAATGGAACCTATCTTGTGATACCCCATGACCCTGGTTGCTACATAGGCTGGTCACCTAGAAAGTTTTACTGAAATGCTTTCTCTCAGAGACCTTGTGATTTTACCCTCCTTTTTAGGTTCCATTTCATTTCCCATCACTCATGGCTAACTGCTACCTATCAATACAACTTGCTCTAATTCTGCTTTTTTTCCCCCTCCTTCTGTGATGCTGGGCATCCAATCTAGGACTTTGCAAATGCTAAATAATTGCTCTACCACTAAGCCAATACTCCGAGCTAACTGTAGTTCTCTTTCAATCTAAAAGCCTCAGTCAAAACTGACAGTTAATATACTGTTGCACATGTTTAGCACCATTGATCCTCACAATTTTCACTCCCATTTTATAGATGAAGATTGAAGTGTGGAGAGATTAGTAACTTGTTGATAGAGCTGGAACTGGAACAAGCAGTGCATCTTCACAGACTTTGCTATTAAGGAACTTTTGTTCTTTGATTGACAAATGCACAAATGACAAATAACAGAGAGAAGTTGAGGTGACAGAACCCCACACTAAATGCTTGTGGAATGTGGTTAGAGAGATTCAGAAAAGGAATCCTGAGAAGTAATTATTTAATTATATCTTGTAAGCTTTTGTTTTTTGGACAGGAGGAGTTCTGAGGGAGAAATGAAGGATGACAATGACATTCCATCCATCTTTCAGAATTCCTGTAACTTGAATCTCTGATTGATCACATACTTTAACCTAATAGGATCTAGATGGGATTAGCTAGTATGGACTACTTGGATTGTTTTTAATTTTATTTTTTATCATTTAGAGTTATGGGGAGATTGCATTTTTTTAATTACATTTAGTCCCTTGCGTTCTGGTCTGTGAATGGCTTCTACTTGGATTTCAAGTAGGCTCCTGGTAGGGTTGGGAGAAACTTCTTATAGAAAAGCAGAACCCAAATCTTTCCAGGCTCCATAATTTTGCTCTTGCTTCAGAAAAAGAAGTCATTTCTCCTGGGATGTTCTGTGCTTTATATTCTGAAATTTGCCACTGGCTGTTTCTTGGCGTGAGGTGAGAAGAGCAGTATGCAGTGCTGTAGAGGATGGAGGACAGCAGGAGTGCAGAATGAGGCCTCTGCTTTCCAGGGGTGTTCCAACTTTCAGGAGCCTCCAGGATGTATTCAGACTCCTCAGGACCTGGTTCTGTGGCAGACAGGATATGAGGAAAGCCCAGGACAGCACTGAGTTCTAAAGGCAAAGGGTACATGGTGAGGGGCCTGGCTGGGCCCCTGTGTGGTACCACAGTGAGCAGCCATACTACTTGAGCCAGACAGGGTAGGTGCCTAGGGCCTGGTCCTTCAGAGATGAGCAGAGCTGGGGCAGAAAGACAAATTCCAGTGTAACCAAGAGGCTACAGAAAATAATAATACTAGCTGTTGATTTGGCATTAAAGACATGATATTGTGAAAGCCACAATGGCTGAGAGTGGCACCAATGCACTGCAGCCAGAAAGTGGGTGGCCAACACATGTGGGAAGAACAGATGATGCCGTGAGCAGCCCAGCCAACATCTCTGCAGGCAGTCTTCACAGGTCTTCACAAGAAGACCGCTGTGCCTGGTGAGCTACTTTGGACAAAGTCTCCCATACAGCCTTCAAGCATATTTCTGTGTCCATTCTCTTGCTAGTCTGTTGTACTTTTCTCGGTTGGCCTTGTAGGTATGGGCTACTTCTGGTACCAGAAGATCATCAGGGTTGGGGTCACAGAGCAGAGAGCAGATGGACAAGAGAACTTTGGACACAGTCAGTGCTGGAGACCACTGTCACCGCAGAATGTCCAGGCACATGCTGCCATTGCTGTTGATATTGAGGTGATATATTTTGGTCGTGAGAGCAACGCTCATCCACCCACAGGTCCTGCAGAACACTGGGCAGGAGGATCCCTCTGCAAGTCGGTCAGTTCCTTCTGGATCCGCTTCAGCGCCATGGTCCCCCCACTACGGACCCAGAGGCCCGGCGGGGCTGCCCAAGGTGGCCCTGCTGCCGGCTCGGCTGCGGTGTTACACGTCTTGGATTATTTTTTAAAAAGCATTATATTTCCTTAGCTTATTTTATGAGAGACAATTTTTTGACAATTGGTAAGATTTGTTGTATACTTGTTAAAGTAATTGGGACACTGCCACCTTAGAAATGTTCTAATTGGCATCAAGTTTTACAAAGGATATTTTCCTGTCTCTTCCGAATGCTTTGTAGATAGATAGAATGTTAATAGAATACTTAGGAATTAACCTAACCAAAGATGTAAAAATTGTTATAATGAAAGCTATAAAAATCTGAAGAAATCAAAGAGGACACGAGGAAATGGAAAGATCTTCCATGTTAATGAATAGGTAGAATCAATATTGAAAAAATGGCCATACTGTCAAAAATGATATACAATTTCAATGCAGTCCTCATCAAAATCCCAAGGATGTTCTTTTTTTTATTGTGAAAATACCGTACAGAGGGGTTACAATTACATGGGCAAGATAGTGAGTACATTTCTTATCAAGCATTGTAGCCTCCTCCTTTGTTTCCACTTCCCATCCCTTCCCAGCCTCCCCCCGCCCCCCCACCTAAACCCCCCCCCCACCAAAGTTGTTAAGTTCGTTTTTGACATGACAACTTGTACTTCTCATTGTTGCAATGGGTCCACCTGTATCCTTATTTAAATGACTTGTTTTTCCCCTTCCCCTCCACAAATTATAGCAACATCAAATACAGTGAAAGCATGGGTTATACTGGGGGGAAGGAAATACAAAGCAACAAAGAAATAATCTTATAAATGCTTTAGAAACAAATGCATGAAAGAAAAAAAACACTTAAATACATATCTTAGGGTTCAGTTTCCTAACATCACATTATCTGACCTTTTCTGCTTGACTCATATATATATTAGATATTGCAAATAAGGGAAACCATGGGACCTATGTTTCTTTGGGCCTGGCTTACTTCACTTAATATAATTTTTTCCAAGTCTTTCCATTTCCTAACAAATGGGGCAATGTCATTCTTTCTGATGGAGGCATAGAATTCCATTGTGTAGATATACCACATTTTCTTGATCCATTCATCTACTGAGGGGCATCTGGGTTGGTTCCATATCTTATCTATGGTAATTAATGCTGCAATAAACATAGTCGTGCTGGTAGCTTTAGTGTGGTCTTGTTTGTCCAAGGATGTTCTTTACTGAGATAGAGAAAACAATCCAAAAATTCATATGAGACAACAAAAGACCTAGAATAACCAAAGCAATTGGAGGGGAAAAAAAGGCAATGCAGGTGGTATCACAATACCAGATTTCAAATTCTACTTCAGAGCCATAATAACAAAAACAGCTTGATGTTGGCACAAAAATAGACCTGAAGATCAGTGGAACAGATTAGAAGACCCAGAAATAAAACCATAATCTTACAGGCATCTGATATTCGACAAAGGAGCCAAAAACATACAGTGAAAGAAAACATAGCCTCTTCAACAACCGGTGTTGGGAGAACGGGCAACCATATGCAGAAAACTAATAGCGGGCCCCTGCTTGTCACCATGTACTAATATCAATTCAAAGTGGATCGAAGACCTCAATGTCAGACCTGAAACTCAAACTACTGCAAGAGAGAGTAGGAGAAGCATTAGAATTTATAGGTACAGGCTGGAACATCTTAAATAGAGTCCCAGGGGCACAACAGATAGCAGAGAGACTGGACAAGTGGGACTTCATTAAAATAAAAAGTTTCTGCACTGTTCTACGGATATAGATACTAAACTAGAAAGACAGCCAGCTAATTGGGAAAAGATCTTTACCAGTAATACATCATATAAAGGCCCAATATCCTATATATATATATAGGATATTGGGCCTATATATATACAGGGAGCGCAAGAAACTAACCCCTCCCAAACTTAATATGCCACTTATTAAATGGGCAAAGGAGCTAAGGAAAGAGTTCTCAGAAGAGGTTAAGAAAGGCAAAGAACTACCTGAGGAAATGTTCACCATCTCTGGCCATTAAGCAAATGTAAACAAAAGCACCTCTGAGATTCCATCTCACCCCAGTTTGATTGACCAACATTTTGAATTCAAATAACAAATGTTGATGGTGATGTGGGGAAAAGGAACCCTACCGCACTGCTGTAGGAATGTAAACTAATACAACCACTCTGGAAAGAAGTCTGGAGTTTTCTCAAAAAACGAAACATAGACCTTCCCTATGACCAGCCACTTCTTGGCATCTACCTTGAGCATTACCAGCCAGGATATAAGGACACCTGCACATCTATGTTCAATGCCACACTATTTACAATAGACTAGATATGGAAACAATCTAGTTGCTCCACAATAGATGAGTGGATCCAAAAAACATAGTAACCTATATACAATGGAATTTTACCCAACCATTAGAAAGAATAAAACAATGCCATGTTCAGGGAAATGGGTGGAAATAGAACAAATCATGGTAAGTGAAGTAAGCCAAGATGAGAGAGACAAACAGCATGTTCTCTCTGATATGCAGAATTTAGATCTAAAATGCTCTGGATATGACAAATAACACAAGATACTAGATAGTCACATACAGTGAGACCAAAAGAGAGTAGTCTTAGGAGAGAATCACAAAGGTGCAATGCCTAACCACCTCTTCATATTTATCTAAAATAATATACATACTGAAACTCCAAAGATAGGGAAACAAAGGACTTTTTAAAATTTATGTTTTCTTTTTTCTGATGATTCTGCATTCTTTACCTTATATATGGCATATCCATGTGCATATCTGTATAGGGGGGGCATAGAATCTGAGGAAAAAGGGTGAAAAGCAGCAGTGGAGTGCATTGGATGTTGATGAAAGTAAGCTATACAATTCATGAGTGGAGATGGGAGGGAGGGAATGGAAGAGAAGGAGGGAACAGATGACACCATATGGAAGGAAAGGTACTCATTACCTGACACATGTATTTGTAACCCTCTGTATATCACTTATATAATAAAGTATAGTAGATTCTATATTTGCTTGTGCTGATCTTGTGACTTAAACTCAGGGGCCTCCTCATTGTTCCTGAGCTTTGTTGCTGAAAACGAGCAACTCTACCACTTGAACTACAGCTCCACATTTATTTGTTGTTGTTGTTGTTGTTGTTGTTGTTTTGAGGTATTTTTTTTGGTGCTTAATTGAGATGAGTCTCACTAATGTTCTTGC
The DNA here is from genome assembly GCF_000151885.1 of Dipodomys ordii. Taxonomy (NCBI): domain Eukaryota; kingdom Metazoa; phylum Chordata; class Mammalia; order Rodentia; family Heteromyidae; genus Dipodomys; species Dipodomys ordii. The sequence goes on along the minus strand of NW_012267348.1, from coordinate 3,485,211 downwards.
CCAGTCTAGCTTTGAACAGTGATCCTCAGGTCCCAGCCTCCTGGGTATGTAGGATTATAGGTATGAGCCACTGGTACCAGGCAAAATGTTATGTCTTGATTAATTGTTTTTCTTCATAACTAAGCTGCTGCAGTACGTATCAATTAAGCTCACATGTTTGATTATTGCTCATTGCTATGTCTTAATAACAGTAAGTCTTTGAAGCACAAATGATACACTTAGGTGCCTAAGGGTCAGCCAGATAGAAACTGGCAAACAGAGAAGAACTAGGTCCTCTCTTCCTGAAGAGGAGAGTTTTAGCTGTCAGATGTTACCATATAAAATGAGGGTCCATTTTAGCTAGAGTTTATGGTGGTTTCAAGAGAAATAAGAAACATAGATGATTATCTGAATTTTCTTGTTCATTTATTTTTGTGTTTTTTTTTTTTTTATATTTAGTGCTGGAGATTGAACCCATGGCTTTGTCCAAGTTAAGTATGTGCTCTACCGGTGACCAGGCCCTAAATTCAAGCCCCCAGGATTGGCAAAAAAATTGCTATTTGGCCTGTCTAAAGTGTCCCTGAAGATATTTTTGCAAGGCTGACTTTGCTTGGATGGAATAAGAAGCTAACAAGAAGTATAGAAAGAACTTTAAATATGGACACATACTAAAAATAATTGAAAGCAATTGATTGACTGTGATTTCTAATGCAGTGAATAACAGTTGGGATAAATAATAGGCTAACTCTAATGTTTGAAGGAAAAGCTAAGTAGTAAGCTGTTCATAGGGATATTGCTTGATGCTTACATGTTTTGGGGATCTAGAAGGCTATTTGCATGAGTAGGAATGAAGCAATATTCAAGAAAGACCAGAGAGGGGGCTGGGAAGGTGGCTCAGTGGTAGAGTGCTTACCTTGCATGCCTGAGGCCCTGGGTTTGATTCCTCAGCACCACATAAGCAGAAAAAAAAGCCGGAAGTGGCACTGTGGCTCAAGTGGCTGAAGAGCTGAGGGACAGTGCCCAGACCCAGAGTTCAGGCCCCACAACCAGACCCCCCCAAAAAAGAAAGAAAGATCTGAGAGGGTCCTAAGCTCTCACCTATGGCTGATTTTCAGACTTTATACAAGCAGAGGTCAGAAAGCTTGTGGTTTGAGGTCTCCCTGGCAAAATAAGTTAGCTAGACCCAATATCAACAAACAAGCTGGATATAGTAGTCCACATCTGTAACCCCAGCTATCTGGGAAGCCACAAATAAAAGGATCATGATCTAACTTGGGCCCCAGGAAGAAAGACAAGCCCCTAGCTAAGGAATGACTAAACAACAACAAAAAGGTTTGTGCACATGGATCAAGGGGTAGAGTATCTGCCCAGTAACAAGCTCAAGGCTTGAAAATCCCACTACCACAAAAAAAATAATAATTAATGAAATATGTCATTAAGGTTAAAAGGACAAAAATCACAGATCATTCTAACAATTGTGGAAAATGCATTTGATAACATCCAATATCATTTCATGATTAAAAAATGTACAGCCAACAAGTAAGGAATAGATGTATCCAGAATATATAAAGAATTAAAAATATAAAGACAAGCCGGGAGCCAGTGGCTCATGCCTGTAATCATAGCTACTCAGGAGGCTGAGATCTGAGGATTGTGGTTCAAAGCCAGCCGGGGCAGGAAAGTCCGTGAGATTCTTATCTGCTATAAACCACTCAGAAAACCAGAAGTGACCCTGTTGCTACATATATACATATACATGTATATGTATATATGTGTATATATATATATATATATATATATATATATATGGACAAGTAACCCAATTTCAAGTGGACAAATGATCTGTATAGCATTTCCTCACAGAATATATACAAATGACAAAGATGCATATGGAAAATATACTCAAAATATTCATAGGGAGAGGTAAATCTCTTTTAAGTAGCTGATCAATTTTGACACAACAGGAAGGCTATAATAAAGACAATAACAAGGACTGATGAGCATATAGAGAAATTAGGACATTGTTCAAAGGAAGGTAGAATAGCCCACCAGTTTTTGATAACATTTAGGCAGTTTCTCAAGAATCTTTATAGAATTACCACTTGATTCAACAATCCTTCTTAGGCATATGCTGAAGAAACTGTTTATGTACAAACTTGTACATGAATGTTTATGGCATTATACATAATGAAAAAAAACAAATATCTATTACCTGATAAATAGATAGTAATAAAAATTCCAAATAATGGAATGTCCTGCAGCCAAGAAGGAATGAAATGATAATACTTGCTATAACATGGACTAATCTTAAAAATATTGTGCTAAATGAGTTGGGTGCCAGTGGCTCACACCTGTAGTCCTAGCTATTCAGGAGGCTGAGATCTGAGGATGAAGGTCTTAAGCCAGCTTGGGCAGAACAGTCCATAAACCCTTATGTCCAACTAACCACCAAAATGCTGGAAGTGGAGCTGTGGCTCAAGTGGTAGAGTGCCAGTCATGAGCATAAAGGCTGAGGGGCAGTGCTCAGTTCCTGAGTCAAGCCCCAGTACTCGCACACAAATCCTATGTTAAAAGAAAGAAGCCAACCCCCCCAAAATCCCACAAAGATATGATTACATTAGATGTCAGAATAGGTAAATTTGTAGTATCAAAAATAACTAGTAAGTACCAAAGGCTTGGAAGAGGATGGAATAGAGTGACTGCAAATAAGAGCAAATCTTGGGACTGGGAAGGTGGTTTAGTGGTAGAGTGCTTCCCTAGCATGCATGAAGTCCTCAGTACCACATAATCAGAAAAAGCTGGAAGGGGCACTGTGGCTCAAGTGGTAGAATGCTAGCCTTAAGCAAAAGCAGCCCAGGGACAGTGCCCAGGCCCTGAGTTCAAGCTCCCAAGACTGGCAAAAAACAAAAAACAAAACAAGTAAATTGTGATCATTGTACAATCTTGTGAATATAATAAAAATCATTGCATTGTACACTTTAAGGAGTACGTTTTACACTATGTGAATTAAAGATGTGTGCATAAATATACCATTACAAAAGAAAACAAGCTTTTTTTGCACAGGGAAGTTTCTTTTTGATTTGCATCTTTTCAGACCAGAAATTGAGTTTACCTATTTGTGTGACTTTAAAACAAATCAGGTATATTTAATCTAGAAACAATTTTTTTTTTGCTGGTTGTAGGGCCTTAACTCTGGGCCTGAGCACTGTCCCTCAGCTCTTCATCTCAAGGCTAGTGCTCTACCACTTGAGCCACAGTGCCACTTCTGGCTTTTTCTGCTTATGTGGTGCTGAGGAATCGAACCCAGGACCTCATGCATGCAAGGCAAGCGCTCTACCACTGAGCCACCTTCCCAGCCCCGACCATTTTTTTTAAAGAAGCTTACTGAGATACTACTTTCTCTGTTAGCTTTTCAATTTAGATTGCAATGCAGAAGTATTCAGTATTGTTTATCACTAATGGTCACTGAAGGGTATTTATATAAACATGATGTGTTGGGTATAGATCAGGATAATATATGGAATTGATTTTATTTTTGTGATGAAAAAGTAAAATAAAGAGCACAATAGGATATAAAAATAGTAATGCATCAACTAGAGAAATTTGGAAAATAAAAAGATGTATGTTAGCCATATATATTAGTCGGGTGCCAGTGATTCATGCATGTAATCCTAGCTACAGACTTACAGATTTAATGACCTGTCGTCCAAGTCCCTAACACTGCCTCCAGGGATTCAGGCATGCCCATCACCTGGGAGGCCAGGACTTTACCTTCCCCTGCTTGAAGACAAGATGCCAGACCCTACCATTTACCATGTGCTTAAGCTGGTACTGGCCAGACCTGATCTCCCGACTTCATTTCTACTGAGGAGGCTGAGATCTGAGGATTGTGGTTCAAAGCCAGGCTAGACAGGAAAGTCCATAGATTCTTATCTCCAATTAACAACCAGAAAACTGGAAGTGGTTCCTTGGTTCAAAGTGATAGAGTGGCTAGCCTTGGGTAAAAAAGTTCAGAGACTGGTCTAGGTCCTGAGTTCAAGCCCTGTGACCAACAGGAAGGAAAAAAAAAGGAAAAAAATAAGGTGTATATTATGACAATACATGACAATACATGAAAATAGCCATTTTTAAAATTGAGATAAATATACAATCAAAAGCCAAGTGCCGGTGGCTCTCGCCTGTATTCCTAGCTACTGAGGAGGCTGAGATCTCAGGATCAAGGTTCAAAGCCAGCCCGGGCAGGAAAGTCTGAGAGTCTTATCTCCAATAAACCACTCAGAAAAACCCAAAGTGGTGCTGTGGCTCAGGTGGTAGAGTGCTAGCCTTGAGCTGAAGAGCTGAGAGACAGTGCCCAGGCCCAGAGTTCAAGCCCCACAACCGACACACACACAAAATACACTCAACATAAAATTTACCATCGTACCTATTTTTATTTTATTTTTTTAGTTTTTAAAAAAATGTTTATTTTTTCAAAGAAAAATGGCAATAGCCAATTGGAAACCTATTCATTCTTCAACTCCAATTTGTTTTCTTTAAATTTAGAAGTGACTTACTGATTTACTATTTTAAACAAACCCCCACTTTCCCCTTTAAATGTTTACCATCTACTCATGCTGAATCCTTCCAAGGAGATTGCTCCAGTGTATTATCTCCAGGTCCTCGCTTTGCTCCCTGTACCAAAAAATGCAAAACACAATTCCATCGTGCATCTTAAGGGCTCCAATCGTCAAAAATAGGGGAAAAAAATATTTGGAATAGCCAATTAAGTTGAATAAAGAAAAAATCCACACAAATGTGGTTTGGTTGGGGCAGGAATCCACTCCTATTTTTAAATATGTGGTTCAGTAATATTAAGTATCCTTACACTGATGATTATAATGTAATCATTACCATCCCTAGAACTTGCAAACTTAAACTGTATACCTATTAACTATTAACACCCCAGATCCTTTCACCCCAGTTCCTGGCAAACCAGTCTATTTTCTGTCTGTGATACTTGCCATTCTTATAAGCATCTTTTTTTACTCTCCAATTTTTTTTTCTGGTTGTGGGCACTGTCCCTGAGCTTTTTAGCTCAAGGCTCGTGCTCTACCACTTGAGGCACAGTGCTACTTCTGATTTTCTGGTGGTTAATTGGAGATAAGTCTCACAGACTTCCCTGCCCAGGCTGGATTTGAACTGAGATCCTCAGATCTCAGCCTCCTGAGTAGCTAGGTGTGAGCCACTGGTGCCCTGCCTAAAATTATTTTCCTTATTGGCTTTGGGTAGTTTGCTTCTAATGGTATGAGTCCTTTGAGTTTGTCCTGTTTGGAATTTAAAGAGCTGGGATGTGTATATTCACATCTTTCATCAAATTTGGGAACTTGATCCCTCAAAAACCTTTTGTTGCTTAATTAGCCTCTGTTTCTTTTCTTCCTTGATAACTGTGGCTTTTGAGAACAATTTTATTGTAGATTTTTATTTTCTTTGGACTTAAAACTAAGTCTAAGTTTTCTTTAGGATTTAAGTTGTACCATGTGATCTCATTTACTTAGCTTCATTAAAAATTTTTGTTCATATTTCATCTTCAGGCTCTGCAGAATAATGATTCATGGGCCAATGCATTCAGGTGATTCATATTGTGGCAGAACATCAGGAGACGTAAAGTGTCTTATAGTCATTTGGAAGTTGATTGATTCTACGAGATCCACTTACTCTTTGGCAGATTCATTATTCAGATTCCGATGGAATGAAATTCAAATTAGGATATTTATTGTGCATATTTTGTACATGAGGCACTAGACTCTGGCTCAAAACTCTGATTTTCCTCAGCCTAATTATATTTATAAACATACTCCAAAGGAAAATTTGGAATGTCTTAAGTTGTATTACTATACTAACCATAGTCTCAATACAACTAACATTGTTATAATTGAATTGTATCCATAATATACTCTTCGTCTTTAAATTCATATGTTATAGTTCTAACCCCCAATGCCTTAGAAAGTGATCATATTTAGAGATAGAGTTTTTAGGGAGTTAATCAACTTAAAAGTTAGTGTAGGCCTAACCCAATGTGATTGTTGCCCTGATGAAAAGAGACATGCTAGAGGGAAGACAATTCAAAAAGACATTGAAAAGAAAAAAGCTATCCTTGGGCCAAGTAGAGAGCCTGGAACAGATTTTTTTTCCCCCTCTAGTAAACTATTCTGCCAGCACCTTGACTTCCAGTCTGTAGAGCTGTTTGACAATTAATTTCTGTTTTTTGTTGAGCCACCCAGTTTGTGTTATAGTAGGAAGGCCTAGCAGACCAACATAGTACTTGTATGATTGTGTATATGTGTGTGTGGTGTGTGTGTATGTATGTGTGTGTATGATTCCTGGAGCTTGAACTAAGGTCCTAACCACTGTTCCTGAGGTTTTTTGCTCAAGGATAGCACTCTACTATAGTTCCACTTCTGGATATTTTTTTTCTGGTAGCAAATTGGAAATAACAGCCCCAAGGGCTTTCCCATTCAGGCTGGCTAGGATTACAAACATGAGCCACTGCTGCTTGGTTATGATCTTTTCTTTCTTTTTTTGTATCAGTCTTGGGGCTTAACTCAAGGCCTGGGTGCTGTCCCCAAGCTTTATTGCTTAAATCTAATACTTTACCCTTTGAGCCACATCTTTACTTGGGGCATTTTTGATAATTAATTGGAGATGAGTCTCAGTTGGCTTTGAACTACAATCCTTAGAATTCAGCCACCTGAGTAGCTAGGATTATAGTTGTGAGCCACCAGCACCCAGCCCTAATTTTTTTTTTTTGCCAGTCCCTGGGCTTGAACTCACGGCCTGGGTATTGTCTCTGAGTTTCTTTTGCTAAAGGCTAACACTCTACCACCTGAGCCACAGCACCACTTCCAGCCTTTTCTGTTTATGGGTACCAAGGACTCGAACCCAGGGCTTCATGAATGCTTGGTAAGCCCACTACCACTAAGCCACATTCCCAACCCCTCAGCCCTAATTTTTTTTAAAGCTAATTAAATCTTTAATGAAGCTACAGAAATGTGAATTTTTTGGAGCATATCTATTTTTGCCATTTTTAAAGTTCATGGGAAAAGATGGGCTATTTATTTGTCACACATCTTTTCTTAATGGAATTCTAATTCTATGGAATAAGGAAATAAGTATTGCACAGGCCTCATTTCTTCCTATTATTTGAAATTAGTTGTGTGATGTGATGCTCTTAGCTCAGGTTTTACTTTCATGTGTCTCTTGCTGAACAAGAAACTCACTTTTGATGTTGGTCTACTTAGAACTTATCAAAGGTTCCAGGGCATGATATTCAGCAAAACCACCTGAACCGCAGCTGAGATCTGAAAGCCAGTGCTTGCAATTTGATGTGGACATGGTTGAATGAAACTAGATTGAAAAGTGCCCTATTTGAAAGGAAACGGATGTCATCAATCCTTCTAGAATATCAAAAGCGACAGGACACACAGCTCACAAAACACGATTGCTGAAAAGCCACCTGTAGAGTGTGCCCTGTAGAATTTAATCATCTATTTGAGAAATTTGCTGTGGATTCACTGGATTTTGAAAGCCTCTTTTATATTTCACAGCCCATGTGGTAATTTGCATAAGCAAAGAAAGAGAAGCCTCCCAGCTTCAAGATTTTGGAATCTATCATTTGTTTTTAAATTTTAAATTGTGGCCCATCTTTTGCTATAGTCTTCAGAGTAGCATAGAGAGACAGAGGGTCTGGAAGAAACCAATCATTTCCCTGTTTGCTGAAGAGGGAACTTTACTTGCAGAAGATAAAAGTTTCTGTATAGTGGTAAGAGAACTAAATGTGGCCTTTTTGAGGAGCCACTGCAGCAGAGGGATGTGGGATAGGAATTCTATTTCACGAAGACAATGGACTGGAGGGACACAGACACAGGTTAACTTTTGGGGGAGGATAAAGGCCACTATAGGAGGTAGATGGGGAAGAGGGCATTGCTTCACATTTTATTATGCATGTGTTGTTAACGGGAATTCTGTCACAAGATACAGAGAAACCACATTTTGAGAGGTCGAATTGAGAGTCTTATTAGAAAGCTGGCAACTACAAGTAGACACATGTCCCCAGAATGCACTTAATACTATAAGTAAACTGAGCCATGAGGGTAGTAAAAGAAAGAGCAGAAAAGCAATCTCAACAAGCCAGATCAACTCTAATGGAGAGTTGAACAGGGACACCAGGGTGACCTGAGGAGAGTAAGGAGACACGAGGCATGGCATAATAGTGGCTGAGCTTGTCTGGGCCTAAATAGGGTCATGATCAAGGGCAGGGTCACAAGGAGCTCGTTCAAAGAGTTCAAAGGGTCTCCTGAGTTCATGGTGCAGGTCTGGAAGGTCCAATAACTTGTCCAAATCCCAGAGAGTCCCTATCATCCACCAAGATGTCAAGATGGCACCAGTTAGACCCAGTATCCATATTTCAGTGTCATTTGGTTTGATTGGGCTGTTTGTTTTGTGGGAACTGAGGATCTAATTCAGGGCCTTGCACATGCTAGGTAAGAACTCTACCATTGGTGATGCTGTATCCCTGTCTCTGTTTTGATTGTTTTTAAGGACAATGTTTATACTATGTAAGGTAAAATTAGGGGCTGGGAAGGTGGCTCAGTGGTGAAGTGCTTGCCTTGCATGCATGAGGCCCTGGGTTTGATTCCTCAGCACCATATAAGCAGAAAAAGCTGGAAGTAGTGCTGTGGTTCAAATAGTAGAGTGCTAGCTGAGGGACAGTGCCCAGGCCCAGAGTTCAAGCCCCACCACTGGCAAAAAAAAAAAGAAGTAAGGTAAAATTAATTATTACTAATTATTAACTAAAATATAGTTTATGTAAAAACCAATCACCAAACATTTTAGATTTTTATTTTTGAAAATGCTAACTCATAGTGTCTTGATGAACAGAAACAGCAGTTCCTTTTGTTATCTGTGAATTCAATCATGAGAAACAGAGAACCCACATCTTGAGAGGTTGAATTGGGAGTCTTTATTAGAGAGCCAGCGACTGCAGGTAGACTCCTGTCTCAAAGACCTGCATCCCATAAGGTAGCTTGCACAAAGCTTTTGAAGGCAAAAAACACAAGCTTGGGGTAGGACCCAAGCCTTAACTAAAGTGTCAACCACAGCAAACCGTGTAGGGGCATACTCAGAGGCAAGCAACGCAGACCATTTAGGGGAAATTAAGATCAAGCATTCTCTGCAGCTCAGCTTTGCTGGGGCTAAACAGCATGAAACCTGCAATTCAAAGAATGGCTTGTTTCACCTCTAGGCTTTTTGGAGCTGGGTGAAAAGCCCCCACCACTCAGCAAGGCACCAAAATGGCTGTGAGAACAAGGCACGTTACTTAGGCCCAGTATCCTTATTTCACTTTTCAAATCCTTATCTTTATTTATTTTAATAATATTGGAGTTTAAATTCAGGGCATTGCTATGCAAGTACTCTGTCACTTGAACCCAGCCTATAGCCCTGAAACAGGAGTTTCTTGACTTCTTCCTCACTCTCATGAGATTTTTTTTTTATTGTGAAAATATCGTACAGAGGGGTTACAATTACATGGGCACGATAATGAATACATTTCTTATCAAGCATTGTAGCCTCCTCCTGTTTCCCCTTCCCATCCCCCCACACCCCAGTTTGTTTTTCGACATAATGACTTGTACATCTCATTTTTGCAATGGGTCCACCTGTATCCCTATTTAAATGATTTGTTTTTATCCTTCCCCTCCACACATTATACCAACATCAAATACAGTGTAAGCAGGGGTTATACCATGGGGGGTCTCATGAGATTTTTAAAAAGATTTTTGCCCCGACCTGGGAAGTTGTCAAGACCCTATCTCAAAAACCAAAAATACAAATGAAAGATCTGAGTTTATGGTTCAGTGATAGAATATTTGTCTATTGTGCTTGGGTTCAAACACACATATACACACACAATAATAATGATAATGATAATAATAATAGCCTGCACTTATTACTACTTACTTAAGTAGTGTGAAGTTGTTATGGCAGTGCAGACCAGCAGAGATCAAGACCACTTTTTTAAAAAAAAATTTTTTTCAGGTAAGGGGTAGGTTTATTCATTGTTCTGGCTGGCACCAGGCCATCTTGGCCCTCCACGTGGTGGGAAAAGGCCTGGGAAAGAGAGCTGGAAGAGCTGGGAAAGAGAGAGAGCTGGGAAAGAGAGAGCTGTGAACGAGAAGACAGCTAGAAAAAAGAGAGCGTCTGGGCCTGGGCTAGGCCTTATCTAGGGTATGGGTGGAGAAAGGTGTGGCCACATCAAATTCAGATGTGACCTCAGCGGATGCAGATGTGACCTCTTCCAGGTGTGCCAGTTGTCTAGGTAATACAGGTCCTGGGTGGAGACTTTGCTGCGAGGGGGGTGGAGTCTGCTCGCCATCCAGGAGCGGACCTTACATTCCAGCCTTTTAATAATCATGACACAGGGCTAGGATTCTCTCTGGCTACTTCCTGCTGACAAGGGGTGTTGACATTAGGGGTAAAAGGCTGGAATTTGGTCCCCTCCCAGAGAAGGCAGTGAGCAGCAGCTGTCCCTTGGTGGCGTGAGTCCTTAGATGAAGTCTGGAGATGGCTCATGAGCATTGAGGGACTAGAAAAAAAAATACTAGAGAGCAAATAAATGGCAAGAGAAAAGACTTGGGACTGAAAATGTTGGTAGAAATGTTCCTAGCTACTTCTGAAATCTGGCAACTAAGTAGAGAAGTCAAGTGACAAAGACAAGAATATAAATTCCTGTTGTTAATAGGTAGACAGGTATAGACATTGGATTACAGGCTTCTTACTTCTACTGACCTCCCGGCTCTGGTTAATTTTGAAAGGGCAGGCACAAAGTAGCTGACGTGACATCATCTCCTCTTACTCCTCTCCATGTTCCCTTGTTCCCCAGACTGGCTAAGTCTAGGTGCTCATTGCTGGGATGGCTTGTTCCAGTTGGTATTCAAGGAGGATTGAACTCAAGGCCTGGGCACTGTCCCTGAGCACTTCTGCTCAAGGCTAGTGCTCTACCACGTTGAGTTACAGTACCACTTCCAGTGTTTGGCTGGTTAGAGATAAGAATCTTGAGCCATGCTTCCAGCCTGGCTCTTTGCAGGTTAGTTGGAAATTGGAGTCTTAGGGATTTTTCGACCCAGGCTGGCTTTGAGCTGCAATTTTTGCCACAAAAGCCCTTTATTATTTCCAATTAAAGTAACGAGATCAATAGAATAAGTAGAGCGTAACCTGGTTCTTATCAAGAATTGATCGACAAATATTCTGGAATGACAAAACTTCTTAGATGTGAGAATCTTAACACAGATATGCCCAATATTTTAGAGTCACGTAGTCAGTACCAGAATACATAGCACAAAACAAAAAAGGCAAAACTCAAAACCTAAAATTTTGACAACAATGTTTAGATGTCTTTGCTAACAAAGCACATCAGATAGTTGGGCCTCAGTTACCAGGGCCTGTGAAAAGAGCAACTTGTTAGCAAGGCACCTTGGAATAGATGGATGGAGTAGTAAGCTTGGTGGACGGTTAAGAGTCAGATGAGACCAAACTCCTAACCCACGATGTGGCCAAGATGGTGAACTCAAGATGGTGAATTTCTGAAAAAATGCAAAGAAATACTGAACAAATAGATCAAGCCTACATTGGCTAGCCTTTGAGAGGGAACCTAGACGGGGGTCCCTGGGACCCAGCCTGTGTCGCACTGTTCAGGGCACAAGCCAAAATGTAGAAAAGAGAAAGGGAGAGATAGGGAAAGTTGGACATGAATGGCAGAGAGAGAGCAAAGAGAACCTGAAAGTAAACAGACTTCTGACCATTTACCATTGCAGCAGCAAAAACTGTGTACATCTGAGAATGGCATAAAATTAGGCGCCCTGGCTTTCCAGGGAGCACAGGAGGCATTTCAAAGGGGTTTCACCATTCTGGCGTGATTTGCAGCACCCCATTAAATGTGTAGGAGAGTCAGTCTGGTGAGTGAAGGAGAGCTGAGCAGGCAGAAGCGGCGTCCCGACTTCCCCCAGAGCCCTCTAGAGAGAAATGGCCAAGCCCCCAAAACCAAGAGTCCTTGACTTCAGAGGTGACCGGCCTTTCAGCTAAAGGCCGTAGGAGCTCTCTGGCGTGGCACCACATCTGGACAGAGACTGAGCAACAGAGAACCGTAGAGAGTAGATTCACTCACCAGAGAAGTGGTGTGGACGTGGATGTGAAGGCAGCAATGATACGGATGCGCTGTGTCCGCAGCAGACAGACAGGTTCGCAAAAGGCGGTCAGAACTGTGGGTATTCCTCAGAGCAAAAAGGGAAGAACAAACAAAAAAAGAAAAAAGAGGAAAAAAACCAGAGAGGAATCCCACCTATCCTGACTTTAAGCCCTTTATCCGAGTCATGGCACCATTTATGTTAGGTTTTTAAAAAGAGGTAACCGAGTAAGAACAGCACCACGCATGTGGTATTCAGGTAAGGGGTAGGTTTATTCATCATTCCTGCTGGCACCAGGCCATCTTGGCCCTCCATCTGGCGGGGAAAGGCCTGGGAAAGAGAGATGAGAGAGCTGGGAAAGAGAGAGAGCTGGGAAAGAGAAGACAGCTAGAAAAAAGAGTCAAGACCACTTTTTAGAGGATAAAGGATTTTATTGATGGCCACCCCAACCAGGCCAGGGCCAGAAAGAAGTTTGGGTCCCAAGAGAGAGGAGACTGTTTTTTTCTTTTGTTTTTTATTTTTTGGTCGGTTGTGGGGCTTGAACTCTGGGCTTGGGTGCTGTCCTTGTGCTCTTCAGCGTAAGGCACATGCTCTACCACTTGAGCCAAGCGCCACTTATGGTTTTCTAGTGGTTTATTGGAGATAAAAGTCTCATGGACTTTTCTGCCCAGGCTGGCTTTGAATCGTGATTCTCAGATCTCAACCTCCTGAGTAGCTAGGATTACAGGCGTGAGCCACCTGTGCCTGGTGACTCTGGGTTTTATACAAGCTGGTTACACAAAGTAGGCATTAATGCAAAAAGTCAAGTGTGTATACATCAACTTCAGACCAGGTGGCCAATTCCTTTCTAGATGGGCAGAAATAATGATTTTTTTGTGTTATTATTTCATTTCATTTTATTTATTTATTTTTGTCAGTTGTGGGGCCTGAACTCTGAGCCTGGGCACTGTCTCTCTTCAAGCTCTTCAAGCTCTCAAGGCTGGCACTCTACCACTTGAGCCACAGTACCACTTCCGGCTTTTTCTGCTTATGTAGGGCTGAGGAATAGAACCTAGGGCCTCCTGCATGCGAGGCAAGCTCTCTACCACTGAGCCACCTTCCCAGCCATCTGTATTATTATTTGAAATAATACCTTATGGCTTCCTACTATCCATTCAGATAGCCTCACCTAGTCTGTCTTCAACCCATATTCCAGCAACAGCCCTACCAGGACACTTTCTAGCAACTGGCTGGGGACCACGTTCCAGCAACTGGGGGAGGGGAACGGACACATTCTCACAACTGGATGTTGGAAAGTCTCTTCTCCAGGAAGGGTAACGTTGTCTACTTCAAAGTATGTTACAGCAGTGTCTTCACCTTTAGAATTCTAAAGAAGAAAAATGGTGAATGTTAGAGAATTAGCCACATATATATCATCGGCAGATACTACCTCAAATGCATTATTCTTAATAGTGCATTTTAAATGCTAAACTTTCAAATCCTCAGAGATACTGTTTTTTATTTACTATTAAGATGATCAACTGTTTGAACAGAAATAAACATAATTTTCTTCTTCTCTAGTCATTCTGATGTTAGGAAAGAGATTTCTGATAGTCATTGTATGCTGTCCTCAATATACCTGTATAGATAACTGATGTTTTGGAATTTTGACTTAAAGAACATATCCTAGGCTAGAAGACTGAAAATGCACAGATATATTAAGGTCGGAATTTAGTAATATAGGATATTTTGGAGTAGACTGAGCTCATATGGTAGATTGTTCATATAACTGACACTTAAGCATCAGAACTGTCAAAAATTTTGTATTGCTATTGGAAATCTTTTTGGGTTGATGGCCAGTATATTATTTCTAATTCAATCTTGTTAACAGGTGTTTTGGGAGAGCAGGCAGTACTGGGCTTGAACCCATGCTCAAGCTTGCTAGGCAAGTGCTGTACCCCCTCAGTCCTTTTGTTTTTATTTTGTTTTTGTGATAGGGTCCTACTGGTACCTTTGCTCAAGCTGGCCTCGATCCCATGATCCTCCTGTCTATGCCTCCCAAATACCTGGGATTGCAGGTGATATGCTACTATGCCAGGCTAGAGGATTATTCTTACAAATATCTATTATTGTTCTGTGTGAGAATAAGAGATAATGTAATTAATTTAGAAGACTTTTTTAATGTATACCTCCTATTGGATCTGGTCTGTGGTTTTATACTGTTCTAACAATGCAGTGACTGTATCTAACATATTTGGAACTTCCTTAGGAAAGCCTACTATTATGTGTAGCATGATGAAATCTCCATGCTGCATTGACCCATCCTACTGTGAAACACTCTTTTATCTTCACTGCATGTGCAACCTGACCATTAGTCACTAAATAGCCATCTCAGTTTTAGATTGACTGCCACAGTATCATAGTGCTTGTGCCTTACTACCAAGGGAAAAGAGCAGCTGTCCAATTGGGATAAGGCAAAGAGAAGTGGGAAAGCCCTTCCTTACATGATAAGTTAAAAGTTCTCAAGTTAATAGGGAAAAAAGACATGTGCTACAGTATCACTTATTCTTATACAGAATAATAATAGATGTGTGTAAGAATAAGCCTATACCCTGGCATGGTGGCATACCACCTGTAATCCCAGCTACTTGGGAAGCAGAAATAGGAGGATCATGGAATCAAGGCAGCCTGAGAAAAGTGAGATCCTATCACAAAAACAAAATAAAAACAAAAGGGCTGGGAGTGGTACTTGCCTAGCAAGTTGAGGGCCTGGGCTCAATCTCAGTACTGCCTGTCCCCCAGCCAAAAAAAAAACCCATGTAAGTTAGGTGAAATGAACCCCAAGATAAGTATTCAAATGTTTTTTTCTTTCTTGTGATTGTTTCTAACATATTTATAAGATGATTTCTTTGTTGCTTTGTATATCCCTCCCCCACAGTATAACCCCCTGCTTTCATTGTATTTGATGTTGGTATAATTTGTGGAGGGGAAGGGAAAAACAAACCATTTAAATAGGGATACAGGTGGACCCATTGCAACAAAGAGATGTGCAAGCCGTTATCTTGAAAAATGAACTTTACAACTTTGGCAGGGTGGAGGGGGGTGGGAGTTGGGAAGGGATGGGAAGGAGAAACAAAGGAGGGGGCAACAATGCTTGATAAGATATGTACTCAAGCTGGGCACTGGTGGCTCACGCCTGTAATCCTAGCTACTCAGGAGGCTGAGATCTGAGGATCGCGGTTCAAAGCCAGCCCGGGCAGGAAAGACTGTGAGACTCCTATCTCCAATAAACCACCAGAAAACCGGAAGTGGCGCTGTAGCTCAAGTGGTAGAGCGCTTGCCTTGAGCTGA
>NW_012267348.1:3462928-3469634 GCF_000151885.1 Dipodomys ordii | reverse complement strand
AGTGGCGCTGTAGCTCAAGTGGTAGAGCGCTTGCCTTGAGCTGAAGAGCTGAAGGACAGCGCTCAGGCCCAGAGTTCAAGCCCCACAACTGACAAAAAAAAAAAAAAAAGAAATGTACTCATTACCTTGCCCATGTAATTGTAAAAAAGCCATGTAACTAGGTTGCTAAAACCTATGATAAGAACAAAACTTTTGGCTGGGAATGTGGCTTAGTGGTAGAGTGCTTGCCTAGCATGCATGAAGCCCTGAGTTCAATTCCTCAGTATTACATAAACAGAAAAAGCCAGAAGTGGTGCTGTGGCTCAAATGGTAGAGTGCTATCCTTGAGCAAAAAAAGAAGTTCAGGATAATGCCCAGGCCCTGAGTTCAAGCCCCAGGACTAGCATAAAAACAAAACCAAACAAAACCAAAAAACCCCAAAAATCTATCCATGAAACCATGAGAAGGAAAATGAAATTATTCCAGGTTTGCTGCCTCCCTCCCTTCAAACTACAAAAATTATAGCCAAAGCATGTGATCAGTCTGTGGCGTTAGGAAAATAGTGGAGAAAGGACAGGGTGGATCCAGTCTCAACAAGTGAGGACTGTTTATTGAGGAACAGTAAGGTGCAGCAACCCAATGGAAATTGGGATTGGAGGTTGTGCAAGGATGTGGGGTTGGGGTCTGGCTAATATTAGTCTTAAGGAAACAGAAAATTAAAAACAAACAAACAGGGTAAGGTCTCCCCTCTGGGCCCAATCTCTTTATGTATCTAATGACAACATATGGAAGACTGACCCCTGCCTTATTTCCCCAAAACACCAGGTGCACAATTATGTGCTTGACCACAGGCAGGTCATTCCAAACTAAGCCTGGCTGAAAGTTTCCTCACCCCAGGCAGAACATTCCATTCTGGCCTGCCCAAGGGTGCCCACCCTTGGTCCCCAAGAGACCATAGCCTGTTTTGTTTTCTGTTTCTTGATTAAGACCAATATTACCCTGACCCCCAACTCTACCTCTTTGCACAAACTCCCTCCAATCCCATGGGAAGGTTTTTGCTTCTCACTGTTCCTCAATAAACAGTCCTCACCCATTGAGATGGAGTGTGTCCTGTTCTTTCTCCGCCATTTTCCTAACAGGGTCCAAGGGCAGGCATCCTTGGCCAGGTCCAGAATGGAATGCTCCGTCTGGGGTGAGGAACTTTCAGCCAGGCTTAGGTTGGAATGACCTGTCTGCGGATAAGCACATGATTATGTGCCTAGAGTTTTGCTTGACCTGGGGAAATAAGGTGGGGAACAATCCTTCATATTCTGTCTTTAAATACATAAGGAGATTGGGCCAATGAGTGGGGAAAGGTAAGTTCTTCATATTGGGTCTTTGGATACATAAAAAAAATTGAGCTGGGAGAGGAGATCAGGGAAAGGGTTGGCAATTGTCTTTTCTGGCTACTTCCTGCTGATGAGGGGCAATGTTTAGATGTTGGTTTTGGTAGGGTCTTGTGTTTGGCTCCTTTAATAAACCTTATAATAATCTTTCTCCTGTGCTTGCCTGCTTCTGTGTGGTCCCCTGGGATGGATGTGTGGGATCCTTCATACACACCCTTGAGGAAATCAGAAAGACATTTTGACAAGACAGAAGCCTATAGATATTGCCAGTACAATCATAATTGGGCCCACAAATGGCACAAGGAAGGGTGGAAAAGAAAAATTGGCAACTTAGCAAGGTCCTGTCTCCTGGGTTCTAGGTGGTCCTGGAGTTGGTTGATCATGTCCCTGACCACTCCTGACTGATTAACATGTGGTGTCTGGACAGGGGAGAGCATGGTCAGAAGCTGGGGCTGGATTGGAGTGGTTAAAGGATCTGTGGGAAGGCTTAATTATTGCTGGTAACTGGATAGTAGATGTATGGACTATAAAGAATAGATAGGAGACCCAGGAAGGTGCTAAGGCAAACTGTCCTGAGTCTAAGACTCACTAACAAAGGCAAGAATGAAGACAAGTATGAGCATTAGATAGGCATGTTTATTAAGTATTTTCTTTTGACCTCCCTGCTCTGGTGAGTTTTGAAAGGGCAAACAGAAAGTGACATCATTCCCTCTTATCTGCAGTTTTTCCAACTGCCTCTCGATGGACTCTTATTGCCAGGACAAGCTTTATTCTAGGGGTGTCTTCTCCTTCGTCAGTCACTGGGCTCTAACTCAGGGCCTGGGTGCTGTCCCTGAGCTCTTTTGCTCAAGGCTAGCACTCTACCACTTTGGGCTACAGCACCACTTCCAGCATTCTTCTGGTTAATTCGAAATAAGAGTCTCACAGGGACTTTTCTGCCTGTGGGCTTTGAACTGCGATCCTCAGATCAAATACATCTTTTTGCCATGAGACCCTTTTTATTTTCAATTGAAGCAACAAGGAGATCAATAGAAATAGTTTTTAAGCAGGGCTTACCTGGAACTCAAGAATAGAAGATAGATTTGACCAATAAATAATTATAAGAATTATTTATCCCTCTGTGGGTCTGAGTAAATGCTAAAGAGGTTAAAATCTGTAATGACAAAACTGTCTATTATTGAGTTTTGAAACTGCAACTGATTATAGCACTTTAGGACACTAATTGAAACCATTGTTACTAAGTCAAATCTTAGGAAGGATGTGGGAAAATGGTTCTGTAATCCAAGATAGTTCACATACTTGGAAACAGACAATAGACAGCAAAAATAGCATTCAAGTTAAAGGGTTCATTTGAAAGACCTTGACATAAACACATACTTAAGTGAATAGTCTTAATTTTCCCCTTTCTCCACTTTGAAACAAACACTTAGGGCATTTTTTATCTCCCAAATTCTTTTTATCCAAAGGCAGCCATTTTTTTCCCTCACAATGTTTTATCCAGAATTTCTTTTCTTTTTAATTGTGAAAATACTGTACAGGGGGTTACAATTACATGGGCAAGATAATGAGTACATTTCTTATCAAGCATTGTTGCCTCCTCCTTTGTTTCCCCTTCCCATCCCTTCCCATCCTCCCCCCACCCCCACCCATTCTTCCTCCACCCCCCAAAGTTGTAAAGTTCGATTCGACACAATGACTTGTACATCTCATTGTTGCAATGGGTCCACCTGTATCCCTATTTAAACGATTTGTTTTTTTCCCCTCCACAAATTATACCAATATCAAATACAGTGAAAGCAGGGTTATACTGTGGGGGAGGGACATACAAAGCAACAAAGAAATAATCTTATAAATGTATTAGGAACAATCGTATGAAAGAAAAAAGCATTTGAATACATATCTTAGGGTTTATTTCCCTAACATCAACTTATCTGACCTTTTCTGCTTGACTCAGACATATACTATTTTTATTGCAAATAAGGGAAACCATGGGACCTATGTTTCTTTGGGCCTGACTTACTTCACTTAATAAATTTTTTTTCCAAGTCTTTCCATTTCCTAACAAATGGGGCAATGTCATTCTTTCTGATGGAGGCATAGAATTCCATTGTGTAGATATACCACATTTTCTTGATCCATTCATCTATTGAGGGGCATCTGGGTTGGTTCCATATCTTAGCTATAGTAAATAATGCTGCAATAAACATAGTTGTGCTGGTAGCTTTAGTGTGGTCTTGTTTGTAAACATTTGGGTAAATGCCCAAAAGTGGGATTGCTAGGTCATAGGGGAGCTCTATGTGAAGTCTTTTGAGGAATCTCCATACTACTTTCCAAAGTGGTTGAACAAGTTTACACTCCATCAACCATGCAGTAAGGTTCCCTTCTGTCCACATCCCATCCAGCATCTGTTGTTATTAAAGTTCTTGATTATAGCCATTCTAACTGGGGTGAGGTGGTATCTCAATGTTGTTTTGATTTGCATTTCTTTTATGGCTAGAGAGGTTGAACATTTCTTCATGTGTCTATTGGCCATTCTTCTTTCAAAGGCAGCCATTTTTAATGTTCTTTCCAAAGCCTCTCTACTAACTCTCCCTTTTTGATTTACAATAACTCTTAACAAACCTCTTTAAGTTCCTCTGTAATACAACATAATAATGCTTTGAAACATTTGGTAACACCCAGATCTGATAACCTTCTTTTGTAGTTTGAGTTTAACACTGCCCATTTTTTAACCTTGGTTTACTAGATACAAGCAGCACAGATACTAGTTACAATTGAAGTCAAAACGCAAATTTCAGTGAACATCAATACCAAAAATATCAATATTTAAGACAGAAACACTTTAGTTTCATAGAAAAGACTTTTTCTCACACCACTATGACAGCTTCTATATGCATTAAAATGAGGTTGTTTTGAACATGTTCACACACACACTCATACTTTGTGCACAAAAGTTTGTTTTTCTTTTTTTTTTTTTTTTGGTCCAGTCATGGGGCCTGAACTCTGGGCCTGGGCGCTGTCCCTCAGCTCTTCAGCTCAAGGCTAGCACTCTACCACTTGAGCCACAGCGCCACTTCTGGCTTTTTCTGCTTATGTGGTGCTGAGGAATCGAACCTAGGGCCTCATGCATGCAAGGCAAGCACTCTACCACTGAGCCACCTTCCCAGCCCCTGTGCACAAAAGTTTTAAGGTGGGTTTAGGTTTCTAAAAAAAGATGAAAGCTGGCTGTAAGTTTTCTGGAATTCCAGTGGCAAAAGACATTTTTTCCCACGTGGCAACAGGCACGTGGCAACACCAAACAAAACACAAGGCAAAACTCAAGACACAAAACTTTTGGCAACAAACAAACTGAATTTCTTGCAGATAACCAAGACCTGGATAGTCAAGAACAGAATTTTAGACATTCTAGCAAAGATGGGTGGGCCTCAGTTTCAAGGGCCTGTGAAGAGAGGTGGTAACATTTTTAGTAAGTCTCAATGCTTTTAAATGGGTGGAGGAGCCATAAGCTTGGTAGAAAGGTGGGGGTTATGTAAAGCTAAACCTTTACCCTTCCATATGGCCAAGTTGGCAAGTTTCTAGACATGTCATGATGGTTAGAAAACTTGGCAGAGCTTTATTAAGTAAGTAAGCAAGCAAATAAGCAGACAAAAAGCAGACAAATAAACAAGCAGAAAGGGAAAGGAAGGGGCACACTCAACAGAGTGTGGGTACTCTTGAGGAGAGACAGTTTTAGCTAAGAAAATTCGAGCTCAGGATGGCTAGCCTCGTGGGGGAAGGTCCCCAGGACCCAGCCTGCATAATACTCTCAAGGACACAAGTCAAAGGGCTGTGGCTGGAATAGAGGTGATCCAATGGCAAATGATCTTCAGTCTGGAGGGAGAAGGGGTAGGGAGAGAGAATGGGACAGGGGAGAGATCTGCTACAGACGAGGAAAGTTAATTTTCTAGAGGAGATGGCTGGGAGGGTTATGGCAGAGAAGGACTCGGTGGGCAGAACAGGATGAGCAGAGTAGGGGTCTGCAATGTGGCTGGTTATTTTGTCCTGAAGGCTTCAGGGGGGTAGATGGAGTCATTCAAATGGTGAAAGGTCTCCTGCCTGGAGATTTAAGAGTCCAGGACAGAAGAGAGGGAATAGTAAGCATGCGTGCTCTGCTCCTGATGGAGAGAGGCTTTGGAACGTGAGCAGGAGGGTAAGCAAAGGTTCTATCAGCAGTGTCCAGGAGGAGGGTGGCCCCTGGGCAGAGAGGACTCACTCATTCCTGGCACTTTCCTCTCCTGGGTCTCAGCACCATCTGTTAGGGAAATGGAGGAACAGGTTGAGCTGAGTGCCGGTGGCTCATGTCTGTATTACTAGCTATTCAGGAGGCTGAGATCTGGGGATGCCGTTCAAAGCAAGCCTGGGTAGAAAAGTCTCCACGAGACTCTTTTCTCCAATAAACTACTAAAAAAAAATAATAAGCTGGACGTGGTGCTGTGGCTCAAGTGATAGAGTGCTAGCCTTGAAGACAAAGAAACTCAGGGATAGCACCCAGGCCCTGAGTTCAAGCCCCAGGACTGGTTTAAAAAAAAAAAGAAAAGAAGAAAACAGTCTGGACTCAGTCTCAACAAGCAAAGACTGTTTATTGAAAAACAGCGAGGGGTAGCAACCTTCCTGCGGGATTGGAGATTGTGCCAGGAGGTGGAGTTGGGGTCAGGCTTATATTGGTTTTAATGAGGAAACAGAAAATAAGAAAAACAGTCTATGGTCTTTTGGGGTCCCAGAGTGGAATGCTCTGCCTGGAGTGAAGGAACTTCCATCCAGGCCTAGGTTGGAATGACCTGCCTGAGGTCAAGCACATGAGCGAGCACCTGGTGTTTTGTCTGACCTGGACAAATAAAGCAGGGGTCAATCCTTCGTGTTGTTATTCACTTCACTTTACCTATCAGGTAGGTATCCATCACCTCAAGAAGGAGGTGAGCAGAGCATGCTAAGATGCTTGGAGAGAGAGGGAACACATTCACATCATATTATTATAATATATTATAATTTGATTTTATTATTAGTTACATTGTTACTGTGTCTAATTTAGAAATTAACCTTTATAGTAGGTATGTATGTGGAGAAAAATATAGTATCTGTAGGATTAGTACTACCAAAGCTTCAGGATCTACTGGGGATCTTAGAACATATAGTACCCCATGAATAATGAAAAACCAGGAGACCTGTGTGTCTACATTCATATCACACACACCCACACCCACACCCACACCCCCCCACACCCCCCCCCAGGATTTCCAAGAAACAAAAAAGATTGTCTTCTAGTTTTCAAAAAGGTTGTATAACCCTAATCTCCCTCCCTCCTT
>NW_012267348.1:3455067-3462828 GCF_000151885.1 Dipodomys ordii | reverse complement strand
TTCCTTCCTTCCTTCCTTCCATCATGTTGGAGGGTGAATTTAGGAACTCCATCTGTGTTCACACTCTACCACTGAGCTGCACCCTCAACATGAGGATTTCTATTTGATTCTTTTCTGAGGCTTTTGTTTCTCTTCATAGATTCTTGACCTTTTCTTTATTTAAAGCATAGTTTTTTTCCCCCTCCACAAACAGGGTTATAATAGCGGCTTTAGGAATTGGGTATAATGACAAGCACTTGTAATCCCAGATGAATTTAGAGGCTGAAACAGAAGGATTACTAAAGTTCAGTGGTTCAGGGCTAGCCTTGACAATGAAATGAGGATCACTCCTCTCCTAAAATTGCTGTAATGTCTTGGTCTAAGAACTCCAATAAATATTAAGGTTGGCCCTTTCAAGCTCTGGGTCCAGCAGGATTTGGCTCCTTACTATGTGTTAATGCCATTTGTTTCCTGTGTGTTCATTCTGAGGCTCAAGTTTCAAGGGCAATTACTTTGCAGGGAAATCTCTTCTCCTGGCCATGACAGAGACAAAAGAATAAGCCTGGAATTACATTTCAAGCCCCTGCTTGCTTAAAGTATGCCAATAATCATCAACTAAAGCAAGCTACTGGGCTAAGCCCAGAAAATATATACATCTCATGCCTGTGTATGTCTTCAACAATGATATACTATAAGCAGTATGCCTCTGGCTGACAGAGTGACGTGGACAGAGACCAATTGTTGGTCCTCTCCTAGGTATCCAAGTTTTATGGAGGCTGTTAACTATCTTTGGAGTATAATGACAAGTGACTTACTGGACAGAATATCTGATATCAGAAATGAACTTTCTTTTATTAAAAGACCCCTTTCTTTCACTTTGATAAAACAGACAGCAATCCCTTCACAATGTTTATTTGCCTAAGGAAGTATCAGAGAAATAAATGATAGTCTATGTTTGTACAACATGAGATCACTGCCTCGTTCTGTCATGGCCTGAGCTAGATTTGCACCTCCATCGCAGACTATCTTGTGTAATATGCAGATAAGGAAAGCATAGGATCCTAGATTATATGGCCCTAAAATATCTTGGCTCCACTTTGGTTTTCTGGTACTTAATTGGAGATAAGTCTTGTGGACTTTCCTGCTTGGCTGGCTTTGAACTGGGATCCTCAGATCTCAGCCTCCGAAGTATCTAGGATTACAGGCGTGTGCCATCAGTGCCCAGCTGATAAATATTATTTTATATGATCAGAGGCACATAGACATTAAAAGGCATAATTTTTAAGTAAATAACACCAATATATGGATTTTCAGGCTTTTGCTTGGAAGCTACCCTTGTTCTTGCCACTAGGTGTCACTACACTACACAGTAATGAAGGAAGGCTTTACAATCCGTGTAAAAGCTTTCTGAGGTTTAGAGAAATGGTTATTTTTAGGTTAACTGTTACTCGGTGTTAGTAGTTTATTTAATAAACTGTATCTTTAAGATTAAAATCTTATATAATCAATCCAGAAATTAAATCACCTTATTCATTCTCAAAATCGTATTAGTCCTGGAAACCTGAGGATGAGCTATCTGTAAAGCAAAACAAATCAAAACAAAAAGACCTTGTCTGGATTAGATCAGTTGAGGACTACACAGGGCTGGTGGATCTCACTCTTCAGGATATTAAATCTCTTTGTTGAGATGATGGATTACTGTTAGATCCCTTTATCACAGAAGCTGAGCTCTTGGGGCTGCTGGGGATTAGACATGAGCCTTCACCACCCAGAGAACATGAAGATCCTTTGCCTCCTCCCCTCCCTGAAACCCTTTTGTGGTCATTCTTCTGTGGAGGCACAGATAAGATGGGTGAGATAGGAGATGGAGTGAATATGGAGAGAGGGTGAATGTGGCCAGCTCTGCAGCTGCTTATTCCCAGTGTCTAGTGGCCAAGCCATCTGCTGGTAGTATAAAAGACCCTCTCTGTTACATGAGCATGCAACCTCTGCAGGCCAGGCCCAAGAGTTCAGCTCCATCTCAAATTCAGCTTAGGCTATAAGGGTGTTGGTGGAGTTTTATTAAAATAAAAGTTGCATATTTCAATTTTGAACCTTAATTAAGTAGTCAATCACTGGGAAAAACCCTCTTGATGGGAATAAAAATTGGAAATCATGAGTTATAATTGAAAATTGCCCTTTTTAAAAATCATTCTTAGAATCTCAGATCGGGCACTTAGACAGCTAGAATGTTAGGAACATTTTAATCAAATAGATCCAGGCACTTATAAATAAAAGTGAGAGGGATCACATATTTCAAAAATTGAATAATTTAAGCCAGGCACTAGTGGCTCACTCCTGTAATCCTAACTACTCAGGAGGCTAAGATTTGAGGATTGTGATTTGAAGCCAGTCTAGGCTGGAAAATCATCTCCAAAAAAGCTGGAAGTGGAGGTGTGGCTCAAGTGGAAGAGTGCTAGCCTTAAGAACAAAAGCTCAGGGACAGCATCCAGGCCCTGAGTTCAAACCCCAAGACTAATGAAGTGAGGTCCCTGAGTCTAAATAATTTTTTACAGCCACCCTGGTGCCTCTTGTTGGGTGGAGGGAATTCTCCACCCAGTGCTGCAAAGCCCAGAAGTGAGAGAGGCTATTCATTGAATGCAGATGCCTAGCTCAAGGTGAGCTAGAAGGGCTCTGCTTCAGAGAAATGCAGATGTCATAGCTTTAGGAAAGCTTTGTGTATAGAGAATGCTCAGATTCTGCATTAACTCCCTAAATGGCTTGAATCACTAGCCTCTAACTATACTCTATGTGAAAAGTGAAGGCCTATCTTCCCTAGATGGAAAAATTCTGCTGGTACCTGAGTATATACATTTAAGGTCTGGCATCTTGTCTTCATGATGGGGGAAGGTGACGCCCATCCTCCTCTCAGGTGATGGGCATACATGGATTCTTGGAGACCAGGGCACTTGGTTGATAGGTTACTGAACCTGTCAGTCCAGTGCCTGGAACTAGGAATGTCCTGTGACTTGGCCCCCTGGCCTAATCCTATTTATTTGCGGGACAGCATAGGCGCCATTATGACACGCCATGTGTCTTTGTATTCACGTCCTGAGTCCTGTCTCCTTTCTTGTCTCCGGTCACCATGGTGTCCCAATTCAGCTCCCCATCACAGCTGAATTGGTTTGTTGGTATTGTTTTTGTTCTTTCTTTCCTCTCTGGCCTGTTTCCTAGCCATGTTAAGTGTATTTGTGGACTGCAGGCCTTTGTAACAATTGGCTGTCTGTAGATTGTTAACTATGTAATAAAGACTCCAAGATTCAATCCTTCAAAATGTGGCTTCTCTGATAATTTACCTTACAACACTAGCACACACAAAGAAAGAGAGAATAATCTCTGTAAAGGGAAGAAGGTAATAGTTATCATATATATATATATATATATATATAATGTTTTTTTAAATTTAATTTTAGTGTCAAGGTGATGTACAGAGGGGTTACAGTTACATATGTAAGGTAGTGAATACATTTCTTGTTGAACATTGTTACCCTCTCCCTCATTTTTTCTCCCACTTTTCCTCCCCCTCCAGTACCCCTCCCAGGTTGTAAAGTTCATTTCCAACATACGGTCTTGTGAGTATAGCTGTTGTATTGGTTTGTCCTTTGTCCTTTGTTTCACCATTTTGTTGTTCCTCTTCCCTTCCCTAATTCAGATAAATTGATATACAATACACAGGTTACTAAAATCAAATACAGTGAAGATAAGAGATAAACCATAGGGAAAAAATAAAAGAAAAAAGAAATAACTTCACATAGTACATTAAAAACAATAACAAAGAAAAACCTCTTGTTTCTGTATTTTGGAGTTCATTTTGCTTTGCATCATCTTATATGGTTATATGTACATAGTCATTGAGCTATTGTGATCCTCTTCTAAGATTATCCAAACATATACTAATTATTATTAATGAGGAAAACCATGGAGTCTATGTTTCTTTGGGTATGGCTTACTTCACTTTTTCCCCACATCTTTCCATTTCCTTAGGAGTGGGGTCGGGGGCTTGAGCTTCTTTTGCTCAAGGCTAGCACTCTACCACTTGAGCCACAGTACCACTTCTAGCTTTTTCTGTTTATATGGTATTGAAGAATCAAACTCAGGGCTTCATGCATACTAGGCAACCACTCTACCATTAATCCACATTCCCAGCCCTCAAATAATGTTTTAACCCAGCAATTCCACTTCTAGGATGTTATCAGATCTGTTCTCTCTTTTTTCTTTTTTTGTCAGTCGTGGGGCTTGAACTCTGGGTTTGGGTGCTGTCCCTGCACTCTTCAGCTCAAGGCAAGTGCTCTACCGCTTGAGCTACAACACCACTTCTGGTTTTCTAATGGACTTTCCTGCCTGGGCTGGCTTTGAACCATGATCCTCAGATCTCAGTCTCCTGAGTAGCTAGAATTACAGGTATGAGACACAGGCACCCGGCCTCAGATCTGTTCTTAAACATAACAAATGATCTGAAGACTGAGTTATTTCATGCTGCATTGTTTGTAACAGCAAAAGTCTGGATACAACCTATAGGTTACACAATGGTGTACTTGACAACTTTTGTGAGGAATGGTGATGCTCTCTATTTACTGGTATGGAATGGTTTCCAGATACTCAGTCCCAGGAACAGAGCAAAATGTATAGAGGTGTGAATGTAATAATGTGTGTGTGTGTGTGTGTGTGTGAGAGAGAGAGAGAGAGAGAGAGAGAGAGAGAGAGAGAGAGAGAGAGAGAGAAAGGTGGGGGACTAATTTTTTCTGTTTTCATATACAATAAGACATCTCTGTAAAGTAGTCATTATGGCTTACCTCTGTAATTCCAACTATTTGAGAGGCAGAGATAGGAAGATTGCAGTTTGAGGCCAGCTCAAGGAAAAGAACAGTGAAATCCTATCTCAAAATATAAGCCATAGTCAGATGCAGTGGCTCAAACTTGTAATCCTAGCTACTTGTGAGGTAGAGATCATGGTTCAAGGTAAACTTGGTAATAAAAGTTCTTGAAGTGGGGAGCCAGTGGCTCACGCCTGTAATCATAGCTACTCAGGAGGCTGAGATCTGAGGATTGTGATTCACAGTCAACCCAGGCAGGACAGTCCATAAGACTAGCACTAGCACTAGCCTTGAGCAAAAAACTTCAGAGGCAATGCCCAGGCCATGAGTTCAAGCCCAGGCCCCAGCACATATACACTTGTGTGCATGTGCACATGCATGCATGTGTACACGCACGCGTGCGCACACACACACACACACACACACAGAAAGTTCTTGAGATGCCATCCCAACCAATGACTGGGTACAGCAGCACACACTAGTTATTCTTAGCTACATAGGAAAGCACAGGTAGTAGGATCACAGGCCAGCCCAACCTGGGCATTAAGCAAGACAAAGAAAGGGCTGGGGAGGTGGCTCAAGTGGTAGAGCTTGTGAGGCCTTGAATTCAATCCCCATTACTACAATCAACTAGTCAAGCCAGGCATGGTGGCACATGTTTGCAATCCTAGCTACATGGGCAGCAACAGAGGCCTGAAGCTGGCCTGGGCAAAAATGAGACCCAATCTGGAAAACAAGTAAGTTAAAAAAAAGACTAGGGATGTGGTAGAGCACTTGCCTAGCAAGTGAAAGGCCCTGAGCAAAACCCTAGTACTAATAAAACATTCTAAGAAACTAAAATGCCTGCTTGTCACTAAGGCAAGATAGTGACTAGACTGAAGGAAGAGAGGACGCTTACTGGAGAACTTCTGCCCTTTTTGTATTTTGAACTATATAAATGGATTTCCTATTCAAAAAATAACAGCAATAACTATAACTATAATAATTACTAAACCCCAATCCCCCAGGTAAGAAAATCTCCAAATCCACGACCTTTAACATACATCTAAAATAACGTTGTAATCTCACAGTGCTGCCGACCCATACCTATCTCACTTCAGCATTTTGTAACTTTACAAATAGGGAGATCCAATTCACTATTTACAAGATTGTAAGGTTAGAATAAACCCGGCTACTATATTGTGCAGTTTTGTCACTAGTACTTAACTTCTCTGTACCTTAGTCCTACTTTTATTAACTGACAATCCTACTTCAGAGGGTTATTGAGGGGGCTTGATCAGTTTGTACCTGTTAAGGATTTGATGAAATGTTTAAAAAGAACACAATACAACAAAAATCCCATTGTGCCTGGTATTAATTGTAACACACATACATGACAGTGTGAATGCGAAGGGAAGAGTAAGTAGAGCTTTTGACACATAGCAGACACTAAATATTAACTCCCACCTCCACTTAGTTTGGCTTCCAGGAGCTTCTCAGAGTCTTTCTTTCTGACACTACAAAGCAATATTTTACCGGACATACTGTGATCTCTCCATTTTAGTCTGCAGGTGGACCCTTTGAGCTGTCTTAGACGGGTTCAGGCTTTAACAATTAAGAATCTATTTGGCTCTATTATTTTCATGTCAGTGTCTTAGGCTTATCTAAATAAACTCTTCCATATTCTTTTGTCCATATTTTATATGGATTAAATTATGACAGCAGAAGTGGACCATGCTGTAAAATGTAAAATGTATGTCTTTGACTTCAGGCATAAACTGAGGAAGAGGTGTGAGGTATTTTTTTATTATATATATCTATTATTGTAAAGATACTGTATAGAGGGGTTACAGTTACATGAGTAAGATAATGAGCACATTTCCTATCGAGCATTGTTACCCCCTCCTTTGTTTTTCCCCTCTCATCCTTTCCCTCCCCACTTCCCCAACTCCTCCCCCCTCCAAGTTGTACAGTTTGTTTTCAACATAATGTCTTGTACATCTCATTGTTACAATGGGCCAACCTATATCTTTGTTTCAGAATTTTGTTATTTCCCTTTCCCTCCCTAAATTAGAAAAAAAGTATGTACAAGATGCAGGGCAAAAAGGAAACCCTACTGCATTGTTGGTGGGAGTGGAGGTTCCTCAAAAGACTCCACATAGAGCTTCCTTATGATCCAGCAATCACACTTTTGGACATTTACCCAAATGATCACAAACAAGACCACACTAAAGCTACCAGCACAACTATGTTTATCACAGCATTATTATCCATAGCTAAGATATGGAACCAACCCAGGTGCCTCTCAGGAGATGAATGGATCAAGAAAATATGATATATATATATATATATGAATTCTATGCCTCCATCAGGAAGAATGACATTGCCCCATTTGTTAGGAAATGGAAAGACTTGGAGAAAATTATATTATGTGAAGTAAGCCAGGCCCAAAGAAACATAGGTCCCGTGGTTTCCCTTATTTGCAATAACTAGTATAAGTCTAGGATAATCTTCCCAAACAAAGAGAAAAGGTCAAAAGCTCTGCACATATGACATATAAGACGGTGCTAAGTGAAATGAACCCCCAAGATAGAGACATAAGAGGTTTTATCTTTGTTGCTTTTGTTTTTAATGTACTTATAATGTACTATGGGATTTCTTTTGTTTCTTTTGTATGTTCTTCACCCATGGTATAACCCATTTCCACTGTATTTGATTCTGGGACCCTACATCTTGTAAATACATTTTTGTAATTTGGGGAGGGGAAGGAAAATAACAAAATCCTGAAACAAGGATACAAGCTGACCCATTGTAACAACGAGATGTACAGGACCCTATGTTAAAAATGATCTTTAAATGCCTAGCTACAGCAATAAGACAAGATGTAGACATAAAGGGGATCCAAATAGGGAAAGAAGAAATAAAACTCTCCCTCTTTGCAGATGACATG
>NW_012267348.1:3423643-3452667 GCF_000151885.1 Dipodomys ordii | reverse complement strand
ATAAAATTAAATTAAAAAAATGATCTTTAACTCCTTATCTTGCCCATGTAATTGTAACTCCTCTGTATGGTATTCTCACAATAAAAAATGATCTTTACAACTTGGGGGGGAGGGGAGGTGGGGAGGTGGGGTAGGAAGGGATGGCTGGGGAAAACAAAGGAGTGAGTAACAATGCTTGATAGGAAATGGACTCATTCCCTTACTCATGTAACTATAACACCTCTCTACAGTATGTTTACAAAAAATAAAAAGATGCAGGGCACCAGAATCAAATACAGTGAAAACATGGGTTACACCATGAGGGAAGAACATACAAAAGAAAAATAATAATAGTAGGCATGAAGTATTATAGGAATAATTTCTTAGAAAATAGAACCTCTCTCTCCCAATTAAAGAGTCAACAAAGAGTGTTAGAAGGTCATGACAAGCTTTGCCTTTTTGAAAGTTAGCATACATGAGTTGTATACTAGGGTTTCACTGTGACATTTCCACACATGTATACAAAGTATTCCATCAATATCATCTATTCCTGCTTCCCCGCCCCATCAGTTGTGGAGCTTGAACTCAGGGCCTAGGCACTGTCCTTGAGCTTTTTCGCTCAAAGCTCTACCACTTTGAGGCACAATATCACTTCTAGTTTTCTGGTGATTAATTGGAGATAAGAATCTCATGGACTTTTTCCTGCCCCTGTTGGCTTCAAACTGCAATCCTAGGATCTCAGCTTCCTGAATAGCTAGGATTACAGGTGTGAGCCACTGGTGCCTGGCTCCCATTCCCCTTTCTTAAACAATTTCCACAGATTTCAGTGTTCTATTTTCAAATATGTAAATAAACTACTTTTTCTGTATTCATTCTCATTCATTCTTTGTTATTCCCCTTCCCTTCCTCAAATCAGATAAACACACACACACACACACACACACACAATACTGAGGGTATTAAAAACAGTGATAAATCAAACAGGGGATAAACCAAAGCTAAAAAATGAAAGAAAGAAGAAAATAACTTCACATAGTACATTAAAATAAACAAAAACCCAAATCCTTTTTCCATATCTTGAAGTTCATTTTGATTAGCATCATTTTATATGATCATGTGTACATAGCTATTGAGCTATTGTGATCCTCTGCTAGGACTATCCTAGACATATACTAATAATTACAAATGAGGGAAACCATGGGGCCCCATGTTTCTTTAGGTCTGCTTATTTCACTTAATATGATTTTTTCCCCCTAAGACTTGCCATTTCCCTATGAATGGAGCAATGTCATTCCTTCTGATGGAAGCATAGAATTCCATTGTGTACATACACCACATTTTCTTGGTCCATTCATTGACTGAAGGACATCTGGGATGGTTCCATATCTTAGCTGTGGTAAATAATGCTGTAATGAACATAGTTGTGCTGATAGCTTTAGTATTGTCTTGTTTGTGATCATTTGGGTAAATGCGCAGCAGTGGGATTGCTGGATCATAGGGGAGCTCTAAGTATAGTCTTTTGAGGAACCTCCATACTGCTTTCTAGAGTTGTTGAACCAGCTTAAATTCCCATCAATAGTGTAGTAGCATTCCACATTACCACCAGCCTCTGTTATTATTTGTTTTCTTGATAATGGCCATTCCAAATTGGATGAGGTGGAATCTCAATGTAGTTTTGATTTGCATTTCTTTCATGGACAGAGATGTTGAGCGTCTGTGTATGTGTCTATTTTTATTTTTATTTTTTGTCAATCATGGGGCTTGAACTCTAGGCCTGGGCATTAACTTTCAGCTCTTCAGCTCAAGGTTAGTGCTCTACCACTTGAGCCACAGCACTACTTCTGGTTTTCTGGGTGGTTTATTGGAGATAAGAGTCTCTCATACTTTCCTGCCTGGGCTGACTTTGAAGCGTGATCCTCAGATCTCAGCCTCTTGAGTAGTTAGGATTATAGGCATGAGCCACTGGTGCCTGGCTTTCATGTGTCTGTTGACTATTCTTCTTTCCTCTCCAGAGAAGTCTCTTTTTAATTCTTTAGCCCACTTATTAAGGGGGTGGTTGTTTCTTTGAGGATGTTATTGGGGGGTTTAATTTTTTGAGCTCTAGGTATATTTTTGATATGAAGCCCTTGTCTGTTGTATTGCTATTGAAGATCTCCCAATCTTTGGGCTATTTATCTTGCTATCTACCTAATTTTTTACAGTCCTGGGGCTTGAACTCAGGGCCTGGGCACTGTCCCTGAGCTTATTTTGCCCAAGGCTAGCACTCTAGCACTTGAGCCACAGTGCCACTTCTGGCTTTTTCTGTTTATGTGGTCCTTAGGAATAGAACCCAAGGCTTCATGCTTACTACGCAAGCACTCTACCACTAAGCCACGTTCCCAGCCCTAACTATGTCCTTTGCCATGCAGAAACTCTGCAGTTTAATGAAATCCTATTGATTCAGTATTTGATTTGTTGTGAGAAACTGCTAATTGTATAGAACATATTTTTCTCCGTCTTTAATGCATAATCATTTTGTTATTGTGAAAATACTGTACAGAGGGATTACAATTACATGGGCAAGATAGAGTACATTTCTTATCAAGCATTGTAGCCTCCTCCTTTGTTTCCCCTCCCATCCCTTCCCATCCTCCCCCCTCTACCCCCCCCACTCAATCCTCCTCCCCACGAAAGTTGTAAAATTCATTTTTGACATAACAACTTGTATATCTCATTGTTGCAATGGGTCCACCTGTATCCTTATTTAAACGATTTGTTTTTTCCCTTCCCCTCCACAAATTATACCGACATCAAATACAGTGAAAGCAGGGGTTATACCATGGGGGAGGGACATACAAAACCACATGTGGGGGTATAGTACTCAGTTTATGCCTTAAAATAATGTGTAAAAACCCCTGAAGTAGTGTAAGGATATGGGTGTGTGAGTGCATTTGTATATGTCTGGCAATTAAACCTTTGTCTTCTGAAAATTAGTGAATCCTTTTTTTATTTGTTAAAAGATTTGTAAATAAGAGCTGTACTTAAGTCTGTTTACCATGAACATGTTGCAGCAAACCTTATACACCTAATGCCTATGAGACTTAAGGAAAGACTAAGACTTACCAGGTTAAGCAGCAGCCAAGTTCTCTGTAATTGTTTGTCTTGATTCATTCATTATGCCAGCTCTAAAACTCCCAGTCTTCTTTTAGTCCTTAATCTTTTCTGTTCTTCTTTTTTCCTTTTTTTTTATTTTAGATTTTTTTTTAATTGTGAGAATACCATACAGAGGAGTTACAATTACATAGGCAAGATAACGAGTACATTTCTTATCAAGCATTGTGGCCTCCTCTTTGTTTCCCTTTCCCATCTAATCTTTTTTGTTCTAAGCAGGAAGGGTAAAAGAGGAACCTGCTTAACTGTATGAATTCATCAGTCTGTGGCTGAAACCAGGCCTCCCTTTTTTCATTCATCCTGCCATGTCACTAGATACATGATCAGACACCAGAGGTTGGGCATTCTTGCAATACCTTAATGGTGCTGAAATCTACAGCATGGTACTAAGGAAGTTAAAGTTTGAATGTAACCACTTTATTTAAAAGTTTTTTCCCTTTACTTTAAATGAAATGGGGTTGAAGTGAACATGATTTTGTTAACAATAGATACAACATGAATTGGTAGAATTTGTGTCATGATCTTTTGTGATACTTAATTTTTACATATTCCAGTCACTGTATGTATCTGCATAAACAAAACAAATTCCTGCTTTGCTTTTATTGATAGGTTTCCAGGACTATGTGTCTGCTCCTGAGTTTTGTTTTAAGTATGTGTATCCTTTGCTTGTGTTTAGTATTAAAAAGAAAAAGAACCCCCCCAAATATGCACTTAAATAAACTCTTTCATTAGTCCTGTGTGCTAGAATTGTCTTTATATTTAAGGAAAACACATCTTAGAGAAGCTAGGTAACTTACCCAAGGTCATATAGCAAGTTGGAGAAAGAAAGCATTTAAACCAAGATCTATCCCTTATAATGCTCTGGCCTGTAGTTCTTCCAAAATTTACCTTTGTTTTTGTCTTACTTTTACCAATCACCTGTTAGGTTTGTATGTTCAAAGGAATTCTAAGTCCTTGAAACTGATCTCTTGGGCTCTTTTTTCTTGATTTAATATCTATGTGGCTAAAAGGTTAAAGAGAGAGATTTTCTTACTGAGATGTGAAAACTGTGTTGTTTAGATTCTGTGTACCTTCTGACTAGCTGAAAAAAAATACTTCTCATTAGAGAATCCACTTGTGCCATGATTCTTGTAATACTGTAATTGTTTCTGCTGTTGTTTATCGTCTGAGTTCTAGTCACAGTGTGGCCCTCTGCCAGCTCTGGGATTCCATATCTGAGGAAGAAGGGAATCAAGCAGCAGGCATGAAACCTAGGAGCTAGACTGTGGCCTTGGTGAAGGGTCAAACTGTTTTGTGCATATGATTGCAGAGTACCTACCAGATTCTAAGCACAGTCCAGGGATCATTTGACATAATCCTACCACAGCCTTTTGAGGGAGGCACTGCTATTACTTTTACTTCATGGATGAGAAATTTGAGACTCTGAAAAGGTCAGTCACTTCATCTGATATCCTACAGCCGGTTAATGGCCAAGCAGGGATTCAAACCCAGCCACCTTAGCTTAGGAATTTATACCTTAACCACTTAATATATCAGCTCTGACGCTAATCAAATTACTCATCCTCACACTGTGCAGAGAGGCTGCTCTCTATGCAAATGTACAGACAAGTACATAGAAAGCAAAAATGAGATTCCACTTCTGGTGCTATTGGTAATATTTCTCTTTTGATGATATAGTCTTCAACTCTCCTCATTTTTCAGGTAGTCTTCTCGCTTGAAGCATTTTGCCCTAGAGAGTGAGGCAGACTGATGACCTAGGGCTGCTTGGGCTCACCGTTAGTGACGCTGCAGAACCTTTAAATGATCCCCAAGCAGCCAGATCTTGTTCAGCAAAGGGAGAAAAACAAAGAATTTTCTTGGCTGTGTTTTGTAGTTTCCATTAGCTTAACTGTCATCAAGAACAATGCTGAGTCAGGACCTGAATTATCTTTTCCTCTGCTTGGGTTCTTGCGTTTGGCTTGCTGCCATTCTCTGTGTGCCACAAAGCATGAAGACAGGCCTCCACCACGTCTATCTCTTAGAAAGGTGATCGCATGTATTTTGTAATTGGGGGGGGTGGTGGGCAATAAAGCATATGAACTGGGAATGTCCTTGAGTATATTATTTAATCCAGAGCCTTGCTTTCTTCCTCTGTTCAGTACAGATGTGAATGCTGCCTCACTTTGTGGTCACGGCTGTGGTCAGGATGAAATGAGACAAACCCGAGCACCCACACTAGGCTGTAGGGAACTCTACTTTTCTGCTCCTCTGGTCATCACAGGGTTGCTGTGGCTCTTCTCCAGCCATAAGGTGAGGCTTCCACACCTTTTTCTCTGCCTTACCTTACCAGGGCCTGGGGAACTCTGGGTCATGTAACCTATTGGGTTTCCTGTATAGGGGGCTAGCTCTTTCTTTCTCAAATGCCCCAAAGTAGCTGTGAAATTGGTCTGTCTTTCTTTTCATCAAGAACTTAGCAAAAAGTCAAAGTACAGGACCCCTTTGAAGAATGTATTTGTGGGGCCAGGAAGGTGGTTCAGGGTAGAGTGCTTGCCTTGCATGGATGGGGCTCTGGGTTCAATTCTTCAGCAGCACATAAACAGAAAAGGCCGGAAATGGCACAATGGCTCAAGTGGTAGAGCCCTAGCCTTGAGCTGAAGAGCTCAGGGACAGCACCCAGGCCTAGAGTTAAAGTCCTGTGACCCCCTCCATCCCACACACGAAAGAAGAATGTATTTGCATTAATGCCTTTTCTTCTTTCCACCAAGCCCAGGCAGTTTTTAACTGTGCAGGAAAGGCACAGTTTGGAATCACAAAGTCATCACTTACCATGCATTCTTGCAAATCTTTTTGCTAATGTAAGGAGAGGCTTTGGAAACTTACAACCCAAACACTGACCCCCTACGTTTGTTGTGTTCTGCTATTTCTAGTGTCTGGCCATAGAAACTTGTCTTTATTTCATGGAAAATGTTAAACAACTTAATACTCTTGGTTGTATGGCTAATATCTGTACAGCTTGGTTGTTTTAGACTGCAAGGAGCCTATGAGTGTATCAGTTTTGGGACGTGTCTGTCTGCTATACAGTAGGCACTCTATTCATGCTTTCCAACTGATACTGTGTCTTAAATATCTATATGGTAGTTTTATAATGGTAGTTTTCTGTACAAAATAAATTATTCAGACTTTAAATTATTGCTTGATTTTTTTTGGGGGGTCTGGTCATGGGGCTTAAACTCTGGGCCTGGGGACTGTCCCTCAGCTCTTCAGCTCAAGGCTAGCACTTTACCACTTGAACCACAGCGCCACTTCCGGCTTTTTTCTTTTTGCTTATGTGGTGCTGAGGAATTGAACCCAAGGCCTCCTGCATGCAAGGCAAGCGCTCTACCACTGAGCCACCTTCCCAGCCCCTATTGCTTGATTTTTTTAAAATTAGGACTTAAAAAACTTTTAAAGCTCTTAAGGTTAGATTGCAAATCTTAGTATTTTGTTTATAAGCTCAACAAGTTATAACAACTACTTTTAAGAGGAATTTGGCAAGTATTTGGGCCAATTTACAATGTTCAAACTCCTTTTAAACTGCTTTTATAAATTTAATATATTCAATTTCCTTTTAAATACTATTATTGTCTGACTTATAAAAGCTTTCTGAATCCTTAAGTAACTTTCTAAATCCAATATATGAAATTATATAGTCAATCCTTAGTTCTTAAAAATATTCAGTTCTGCGAAGAACCTATTAAGATTTAAACTTAACAGCCACAGGTATAAATCGATAATCTATTTTTAAATTAAAATCACAAAGCTGACCTGACCTCTTATTCGATCAGGCTAAATCTCTTAAATACTGTAAGTACATAAAATGTTAAAACTTCACAGTTAGGTATAGTGGTATACACTGTGGCCCCAGCACTTGGGAGGCTGAAGTAGAGAGATCTCATTTGAGGCCAGTCTGAGGAACATACTGAAAATAAAAAAAAAAAGAA
The DNA here is from genome assembly GCF_000151885.1 of Dipodomys ordii. Lineage (NCBI taxonomy): Eukaryota > Metazoa > Chordata > Mammalia > Rodentia > Heteromyidae > Dipodomys > Dipodomys ordii. Next base: position 3,445,579 of record NW_012267348.1, on the reverse strand, counting down.
AATCACAGAATCCTTAACCTGAAAAATATTATGCATTTTAGTCCTTTACTATTCCTACATTTTTTTTTGTCAGTCATGGGACTTGAACTCTGGGCCTGGGTGCTGTCCCTGAGCTCTTCAGCTCAAGGCTAACCCTCTACCATCTAAACCACAGCACCACTTCACGTTTTCTGGTAGTTTTTTATTGGAGGTAAGAGTCTCTTGGACTTTCCTGCCCAGGCTGGCTTTGAACTATAATCCTCAGATCTCAGCCTCCTGTGTAACTAGGATTACAGGCGTGAGTCATTGGTGCCTAGCTTCTGCATTTATTTTTAAATCATCCTGAAGCTGAAAGATTCTAATGCACCAAGAAAACCATTCCATAGCAGCTTGTCCTGAACCCTATTCCATCTCTTCCTTTTTTCCCCCTGTATGTTTGTTCTCCAGTAAACCTGATTACATTTCAGTGAAGGTCTTGTCATCTGCTGCTTCTATGAACTCTATGGAACTTTGGTTTTCTTTACTTATAAAAGTATAGGATGAGTTTAGATGATCACTAAAGTCATAGAGATTTGTATGTACTGGAACCATGTTGAACTTCTTACTTCTCTATTTCCCTAATATTCTTACATAGTGCTGATCTTTAAACTTTTTGTGTTAAATTATCCATTATGCTGCAATGAATATTGGTTTCCAATAAATCTCTCAAAGACTGTTATTGTGCATTGTTGATAGTAAAAGCAAGTCTTTATGGAAAGCACAGAACATACAGTAAAATGTGAAAAAAATTTAATTTAGAAAAAAATCCTAATTCATATTTTTAAGTTATTTGCAAACATAGCTTTCCATTTAGAACAATATGATTGAACAAAAGCACTGCAAAACAGACCATCTGCTCATATAAAGTTATCATCAGAGAATGCCCATTGTTGTATATGTGCATTCTCAGGCTGCTTTTCTTAAAATGTCACTCATTTATTTGATGGACTCTAGTGATCTTTATACATTTTGACCTCTGAGCCACAAGCAGTCAAGAGGCCAAATTTGAAATACCTATGAATAGTTTAAAACCAGGAAGAGGGGGCTGGGAAGGTGGCTCAGTGGTAGAGCGCTTGCCTTGCATGCATGAGGCCCTGGGTTCCATTCCTCAGCACCACATAAGCAAAAAGAAAAAAAAGCCAGAAGTGGCGCTGTGGCTCAAGTGGTAGAGAGCTAGCCTTGAGCTGAAGAGCTGAGGGACAACGCCCAGGCCCAGAGTTCAGGCCCCACGACTGGACCCCCCCAAAAAAATAAAACCAGGAAGAACTATTTGAAAAGTACATGTTCTCATTTGCTTAAAAAGTGGTCACTGATTGATGGGTTATATCATTGCTGCTCTTTCTCAGATTGGGATGAATTGATGTAGTAGTCAGGTTTTTGTTAGTATAACAAAATACCTAACACAGGTTTGGAGGTTTACCATTCAAATGGCTTGGTGAAGACTGGTGAGAATGCTATATTGGAGGGAAGATGGTAGAATATATGTGAGGGAAAGATTATATGGCAAGAGATCTAGATGGGGTAGACTTACCTCTTTTGAGTATAATTGAATATTATTCAGCAAGAAAACTGAATGACCACCAATACATAGCATATCACAGATGAATCTCAAATATTATGCTATGTGAAAGAAGCCAGTCAAAAGACACTACATATAAATTATTTTAATGAAATGTCTAGAAAGGAGAAATTTATAGAGACAGAAAGTAGATCAGGGTATGAGATTCAATTAACTGTAAGAGAGAAGCATCTTATTGGAAGGATGAAAATATCCAGAGCTGACTGCCAAACTTCAACCAAGATGCAGTGAATGTTTTATGGAAAACATTTAAGTATATAAGACACTGTGCAGTTCTAAAGCTATACAATAAGGTCCATCGAGAAGTCTAGCATTTATTCCCATTCCCAATCATCTCCTCCCATTCTTCTTTTGATTAGCAGCTGTTTTGAATTATCCTTCACTCTTTTCTCTTCCCCTTTTTAAAAAAGTAAACATCCCCCACCCTCTATATTGGGACTTGAGCTGTCATTTGGCATTTTGCTCAGGACTAGTACTTTACCACTTAAGCCATACCTCCACTTTTGGCTACTTGCTGGTTATTGAAATAAATGTCTCTCGGCAGTGTCTTCCCAGGCTGGCACCAAATCTAGATTCTCAGATCTCAGCCTCCTGAGTAATTAGGTTTATAGGCATAAGTGACCAGCCCCCAGCTAACCATTTTTTAAAATCAAGTATTAATAACATGTAAACTATCAGGTCAACTATCATATTATTTGGAGTTTGACAGCCCTTGATATATTTCTTCTCTCCTCTAAGATACCATACTCTAAAGTGTGTTCCTCTCTTCCTTGTTTACATTACTTGCTAATATATCCTGGTGAGTACCCTAGTGATAGTGGTGTTTTTTTTTCTTTTCCTTTTTGCGTGTGGTGGCATAGTACTCCACTATGTGGATTCACCATGGTTTATTTAGCCAGATTCTTTTCTTATTTTTTTTCTTAAATTATTGTAAAGGTGATGAACAGTTACATTAGCCAGATTCTTGATGACAATCATTTGGTGTTTTGCTATTATAATGCTGTAGTGTATAGCCTTGAAGTTGAAGTAAACTGAAGGTGCAAACTATGAGCACCCCTTGCATCTGAATAGATTTGTCCTTTGAAAAACAAAGCTAGCTCTGGCTTATAAAACCAATCCAGTATTGTTTGTCAAGAAATTCTATTTGGAGCACCTATTAGCTTGAATCCATTTCAAAACCGGCCATTCTTTCCCAAGCTGCTAAAATGTTTTAGAAACTAGTCTTTGATAGTAAATATCTGCTTTTTACTGACCATCCCATGTGAATAGTTTAGCACCTACAAATAGTCTATCCATCTGTAATTGGTATTACTAACACTTTCTGTTTTATTGTGCTATCAACTCTGAACAAATTTTTTACAGGTTAAAGGATGAAAAACTTGGAATCAAAAAATTTATCAAGTCAAATGTCAGGTATCTGGAGTTTGACCAAGCCCTCAATGTATTTTTGCAAAGATTTGAAAATATCTACACTTTTTACTGATTATTTTTATGCAAGTTATCTGTGTCCACTAGAGAAGAATTAGGGAGTTCAGGCAAGCAGAATAAAAAACATAGTTATGATATTAATCCTCAGAGATAACTAGTATTAGCATTTGGATGCACACTGTTCTAGACTTTTTCAATGACCAGAAACAAGCTCTCTTTCCCCAACACAAATGCCTATATTGTTTCCTTATTTCTGACACCTATGTATAGTTCAGGGAATGTTCATCTTATTTATTTATTTATTTATTTATTTTGTCGTTATGGGGCTTGAACTCTGGGCCTGGGAGCTGTCCTTCAGCTCTTCAGCTCAAGGCAAGCATTCTACCACTTGAGCCACAGCGCCACTTCTGGTTTTCTGATGGATAATTGGAGATAAGGGTCCCTTGGAATTTCCTGCCCAAGCTAACTTTGAGTGCGATCCTCAGAACTCAGCCTCCTGAGTAGCTAGGATTATAGGCATGAGCCGCTGATGCCTGGCTTCTTTTTATGTTTTTAATCCTTTTATTTTGTTGGTTATGAAGCACATTACATTTTTTTCCTGTCTCTTCATCTAAGTTAGTTCTTTATATTCCTTGTAGTGGTTCCCTTAGAAATAGAAAATCACGTGACTTGTTCTGGATAAATAAATTAAAGCCTTCTAAAATTGTTTCTTTGGTTTTCCAAGTCCTTGAGCTGACCTTGTGTGTTTGACCAAGAGCAGTTTGCTGATTCACAAAGGATAATCACTGTAGAGACCTGCTATTGGAGATTGGTGTGTCTCCATGATCATTGTCCTCATATCCAAAAGGTTGGTGGGGAAAAATAATGGAAAGGTTTAAATATCTGGATGATTCAGTACCATGGACACACACACACACACACACACACACACACACACACACACACACACACACACACACACACACACACACACACACAGAGTTTTGATCAAAGACTGACTGAACTTAAAATTTTCTTTTTGTTATTGTTATTGTTGTTGTTGTTGGTGGTGATGTTTCTGTTTTTGCTTTTTTTTCCCTCCCAGTCCTGGTGCTTGAACTCAAGGCCTGGGCACTCTCCCTGGGTTTCTTTTTGCTTAATGCTAGCCTTCTACCATTTGAGCCACAGTGCCAATTCTGGCTTTTTCTGTTTAGGTGGTATTGAGGAACCGAACCCAGGGTTTCATGCATGCTAGGCACTAAACAACAGTCCCAGTTCTGAACTTAAAATTGTCTATGTGGGTTGATTTTGATATTTTGTAACTCAGTGTTGATTATCTATGTTGGAGGAGGGTAGTTTCCCCCTAACATGGGTCATTAGAATCAAGGGCCACATGAAAGTACTTTAATTGACCATATTTTATTTTCTTTTTAGAAACTTATGAAAACCAAAACTACTGACAAGTAGTCAGTTCCATAAGGAGTATAAGGAAGAGAGAAGAGACCAGATAGAAAGGAAGAAGGGAAAGTAAAAAAGAAGGTCAAGGGGTGGGAGAAGGGTCTGAAGACAGAAGAGGAATATATGCAGAAGAAGAGAAGTTTATTGGAACACTTGTTTTTAAGGCTTGAACTCAAGATCTTGTGATTTCTCTTGGCTGTTTTGCTCATAACTGATTTCTACCATGTGAACCATACTTCCATTCTATCATTTGCTGATTAATTGTAGGTGGAGTTTTGAGGACCTTTCTGTCTAAGCTGGTTTCTTTCTCTTTCTTTCTTTCATTTATTTTATTTTTTTCCAGGTCATGGGGCCTGAACTCCGGGCCTGGGAGCTGTCCCTCAGCTCAAGGCTAGCACGCTTCCACTTGAGCCTTAGCGCCACTTCCAGGTTTTTCTGTTAATGTGGTGATGAGGAATTGAACCCAGGGCCTCATGCATGCTAGGCAAGCACTCTACCATTGAGCCACCTTCCCAGCCCCCAAATAAGCTAGTTTCAAATATCATTCTCCTAGGTTTCAGCCTTCTGAGTGTGGGTCACTGATATCTGGCTTAGAAAAATCTGTTAAGAGAACAATTTTGTAGAATCAAAAGTTTGGGTTTTCTAACAGTCTAGCTCAGTAGTAGCACTCCTCAGTACATAGACTAAATGAATACTCATGTTGGGATGCCTGGACATTTGTTGCAGCATATTTATAATAACAAAACACTGGTTTTTTTTTTCGGTAGTACTGGTGGTTGAACTCCATGTCTTACACTTAGCAAGTACTCTACAACTTGAGCCCCACTTCTAGCTATAGAAAAAAAATTAGCTCTTTCTTAGAAAGGGTCCTGCAATTTTTTCCTGGGATGGCCTTAGACCATGATTAGCCTATCTATGCCACCTATGTAGCTGAGGTTACTGGTATGAAGCATCACACCCTACAGGGTGTTTGCTTTGCATGCATGAAGGACTGGATTGGATTTCTGGACTGCAAAAACAAAAACAAACAATATAATAAAAAGATCTAAACAACTTAAATATATAACAGTAGAAAAATGGTTAAGTAAAATCAAAGAAAGTTTGGACAAATGGGATTGCATGAAGTTGCAGAGCTTCTGCATGGCAAAGGACGTAGCTAGCAAGATCAACAGAAAACCCATGGACTGGGAGAAAATCTTCACTCACCATACTACGGACAAGGGTCTCTTATCTAAAATATACTTGGAACTCAAAAAATTAAATCCCCCAACAACAAATCCTCAAAGAAACAACTGCCCAATAAATAAGTGGACTACAGACTTACAAAGAAACTTCTCTGAAGAGAAAAGAAGGATGGCCAATAGACACATGAAGAAATGCTCAACCTCTCTAGCCATAAAAGAAATGCAAATCAAAACATTGAGATACCCCTTACCCCAGTTAGAATGGCTATAATCAAGGACTCTAATAACAGCAGATGCTTGAGGGGGTGTGGCCAGAAGGGAACCTTACTGCATTGTTGGTGGGAGTGTAAACTTGTTCACCCACTTTGGAAAGTAGTATGGAGGTTCCTCAAAAGACTTTACATAGAGCTCCCCTATGACCCAGCAATCCCACTTTTGGGCATTTACCCAAATGTTTACAAACAAGACCACACTAAAGCTACCAGCACAACTATGTTTATTGCAGCCTTATTTACTATAGCTAAGATATGGAACCAACCCAGATGGCCCTCAGTAGATGAATGGATCAAGAAAATGTGGTATATTTACACAATGGAATTCTATGCCTCCATTAGAAAGAATGACATTGCCCCATTTGTTAGGAAATGGAAAGACTTGGAAAAAATTGTATTAAGTGAAGTAAGCCAGGCCCAAAGAAACATAGGTCTCATGGCTTCCCTTATTTGTAATAACTAGTATATGTCTGAGACAAGCAGAAACGGTCAGATAAGATGATGTTAGGTGAAATGAACCTCAAAATAAGCACACAAGTGTTTTTTTCTTTCTTGCTAGTGTTTCTAACATATTTATAAAATTATTGTTTTGTTGTTTTGTATGTCCCTCCCCCATGGTATATTTCACTGTATTTGATGTTGGTATAATTTGTGGAGGGGAAGGGAAAAGAAAAAAATGTTCAAATAGGGATATAGGTGGACCCATTGCAACAATGAGATGTACGAGATGGTTTATTGAAAAATGAACCTTACAACTTTGGCGGTGGTGGGGGTGCTGGGGGGTAGTGTAGTCATGGAGATGGGAGGGCAGGGATGGTAGAGGGAAAACAAAGGAGGAGGCAACAATGCTTGATAAGAAATGTACTTATTACCTTGCTCATGTAACTGTAACCCTTCTGTACAGTATTTTCACAATAAAAAAGAAAAATTGTTAAGTAAAGGTATTTTCATTCAGTAGACTCTTGATGGATATTAAAAGAATATGATAGAATTTTATATATAAAGAAGTGGGTAAAATATACACAATTGTTATTGATTTGAAAAATACGTTGTAGACTATTATGTGTAGTGTGATTTCATTTTATAAAACCAAAAAATGTGTACACATAAAAAAACAATAAATAGGGCTGGGAAGGTGGCTCAGTGCTAGAGCGCTTGCCTTGCATACATGAGGCCGTGGGTTCGATTCCTCAGCACCACATAAGCAAAAAGAAAAAAGCCGGCGCTGTGGCTCAAGTGGTAGAGCGCTAGCCTTGAGCTGAAGAGCTGAGAGACAGCGTCCAGGCCCAGAGTTCAGGCCCCGTGACAGGACCCAAAACAAAACAAAACAATAAATATGAAGACATAGTAAACCGCTAATAGTTTTAGATGGGAAAGTTCGAATTGTTCTCATGACATGTGTTATAAAGTGAGAGAATAACTAAATAATTACGAAAGTGAGAGAATGTATTGCGAAGACATTTCACTCTGGGATTGGACTATTCAGAGTTCCAACAGGCATCCAGCAAAGTTCAGTTTTGGACTAGGCAAGCCTTGAGTTTGGGTATCTAATTTCTAGATAACAGAGCTAACCCATGTAATTTTATTCTTTATATCAATAAACAATTTCCATAGAAACTGTGGGATCCTGGGGTGAGTCTTAGAAGGAGAAATCTCATTTATATTTTGGAGATAATGATAATCCTCTCCTTAAATGACTGTTTTGAGTATATATATGTATATGTATGTATGTGTGTGTGTGTGTGTGTGTGTTTGTATATATATATATATATATATATATATATATATATATATTCATATATCTCCTAGTTCAACGTTGACCTTACAATTCATAAACAATAGCCTCTACTGTTGTTAATATTTTGGAGGAGTTCATGATCAATTTCACATTTTCCTAGGCTTTCATTTTCTTTATTTATGCCTCCTATCCTTGCAGCCAGGAAAGTAATTTGATCTGTAGAACTGAGAGCATAAAAATTTACCCAAGATTTTATGTTAGGCCATCACAGCTTATATTTTAAGTCTATAGAAAAAAAGAATGTTTTCTGTATTCTGATTGCCCTCAGCACAGCTCAGTTACTTATCTTACAATTTGTATTAGTCATTAAGACATCCCCTGAAAATATCTATTCATTTCCTGAATATAGACTTTTAATTTAAAAAAAGTCCTACATATTTTTGACATTTATTTTATTTTATTATTTTTAAATGAAGTAACTTTCAGTACATTAAATTTATTCTTAGAGATGACATTAGGCCATGTTCTTGTGTCTGTTCTCTTGAATAGATTTAATGTACTTTCACATTCTTAAAATGTTTTCTAATAGCTTCATAATTATAACTGATGCTTTTAAAATGTGTTGCCTTCTCAAAAAAAGTGAATCTGACTTGCAATTTTTAAAAATGATTTTTCTAGTTCCTTAATGCTTCAGTTTCCCCAGCTTATAGGAAGGAAAGGTCAAGTCACACCAACAGCCAGTTTAGCTGTAAGAATTCTGAGAGCCAAGCAGCATTTGTACATGGCTAATATTGCTTGGCAGAAAAGAGGCTGTTGGGTTTCTTGTATTTATTTAATAATTTAATTTAATAATCGAGAAAACCATGTACTTAAAAATATTGCACTTCAGTGGAGAAATGTAAATAGTACATTTGCATTTCTGAAATAATGTTTCTGTTTCACAGAGGACCAAGGACCATTAAGTGTAATAATAATTCAGTGTTCTCTCTACAGTATTATGAACCTCAGATGCATAATCATTGGTTTCATGCTCAAAACAAAGAAGCAAGACACCATATATGGCACAAGTGCTGCTTCTTACATTCTTAGCCCTTTCTCCTACCCATCCTCATCTCCTATCCATGATGGACATCACTAATCATTTAGCAAATATTTTTATCTCTGAGCTGAGGCATGACCTCAGAATTTATTTAAAAAATACACTGGTTCAGGCATTTACTTCTTGCCAACTGCTTTAAAGGAGGAAACATATCAAACTTCTAGGATTTATAAAGATATTGTCAATATTACTCCTAAATCAGTTGGCTCGACTTTTAAGATTCAGCCCAATTATTATGGACATAATATAAATAAAAATAGTATCCTTGCTGGGTGCCAATGGCTCCAACCTGTAATCTTAGCTACTCAGGAGGCTGAGATCTGAGGATCACAGTTCAAAGACAACCTGGGTAGGAAAGTCCCTGAGACTCTTTTTTTTTTTTTTTTTTGTCGGTCATGGGGCTTGAACTCTGGGCCTGGGCGCTGTCCCTCAGCTCTTCAGCTCAAGGCGAGCGCTCTACCACTTGAGCTACAGCGCCACTTCCATCCCTGAGACTCTTATCTCCAATAAACCACAAAAAAACAGGAGTGGCACTGTGGCTCAAGTGGTAGAGCACTACTAGCCTTGAGCTGAAGAGCTGAGGGACAGCCCCCAAGCCCAGAGTCCAAGCCCCATGACTGAAAAAAAAAATAGTATACTTTTGACCAAGACTTTTACTTTTCAAACTATTATCTTAGCATGTTTAAACAATTCTATTAGGAAAATACAATATACAAGTCGTGATATAAGCTGAATTTGTGAAGTAGCTGACACTCATGCAGAACCATATCAGTAAGTGTGAATGTGTCCAAAACTTCTCCTGCTTTGAAACGATTTCTTACTGATCTTGGTTCTTTTCCATCATCTCAGCATACAGTATAGTTGTTTTCTGCCCCATCAAATTTCATTACCATATCCCAGTGTTAGGGCAGATGGAGAGATCTGTGCCCAGGCATAATTTTGGAGATCTTCCCTGCCTATGCACTACTGCTGAGAGGTTTAATAAGTTGGGGTTATTTAGCGAGGAAGAATAACTAAATCTGATTCTCATGCTACATATCAAGCACAGGTATAAGCACCTCAGATATATCTCTGGCAATATAGGCAGGTAAATGGCACTTGGGAGTTATGAAAGTGTTTTCTCTTTTTCTCCCAACCTCTGCTGACATTGTTTCAGCATTTTCAACCACTGGCAATGTTCTAGACTAGACACTAAGGATACAGGAACTATTCTCTTTCTCTTTGCTATAGCCTTTTCAGTCTCCTTTGATAAGTAGAAAAATGAAGTTGAGAAGAGCAGGGAGTAACATACAAGTCCCTCCAGCATATGCCTTAGGACTTGCATTGGTGACAGTTTTCACTGCAACAATGTTGACTTGATGTTATTTACAGTATGAGGAAAAGAAAAGAAACAGTTTAGGAATAAGAATAACAGAGGAGGTTATAACAGCACAATGAGACCCATTTGTACAATTTATATATGGTATGAAAAAGAAGCAATACAAAATCAACATATGAAATGCAAACAAAATGGTCAGAATGTGGTCCAATTTTTATGTGTTAAATTCTTCTTCTTCTTCCTAATCTTCCTAGTCTTCTTCTCCTTCTTCTTCCTCTTCCTCCTCCTCCTCCTCCTCCTCCTCCTCCTCTTCTTCTTCTTCTTCTTCTGATAGGGTCTTTCTTTTTTCCCTAGACTGACCTTGAACTTATAATCCTCCTGCCTCAATTTCTGAGTGCTAGGATTACAGGCTCACCATACTTTACATTACATACTTTACATTACCACCTCACCATACTTAAGGTTTTTATTTTTAGATACTTGCTTTTGTACCAATTACTGGGACCCTGTAGAGCCTGGTTAAGCTCTACTTCTTGTCTCAAATGTTTCAGTTTAGCTTCAGGCTAAGTCTCTGTTTGGCGTCTATGCAAATGTATGCCCTACCTAGTCACAACTTTGAGACATGATCCAGGTAAAGGTGGCCCAACATATGTGTCCATGAATGTATAATGTATATTGTCTGTGTCCTTCTGTAAGAGTGGCCAGCTCCTTCTTGTTTGTTACCCTCAAGTGTACTCTGGTAGTCTAAGACAAAAATAGGCATCTCAATTTGGAGTTTCCAGGGCAGCTCAATTCTTTTTTAGTTTTTTAAATACATTTTTATTATAAAAATACTGTACAGAGGGGTTACAGTTACATGAGCAAAGTAATGAGTACATTTCTTATCAAACATTGTTATCTCCTTCTTTGTTTCCTCTTCCCATCCCTTCTCATCTGCGATTCCACCCCCCTGGGCCCCACGTGCCACCCCCACCCCCAGCACCAAAGTTGTAAAATTCATTTTTTGACATAACGTCTTGTACATCTCATTGTTGCAATGGGTCCACCCATATCCCTATTTAAACAATTTATTTTTCCCTTCCCCTCCCCAAATTATACCAACATCAAATACAGTGAAAACAGGAGTTATACCGTGGGAGAATGACATACAAAGTAACAAAAAATTATTTTATAAATGTGTTAGAAACAATAGCAAGAAAGAAAAACCATTTGAGTCCTTATCTTGGGGTTCATTTCGCCTAACATCATCTTATCTGACCGTTTCTGCTTGTCTCAGACATATACTAGTTATTGAAAATAAGGGAAACCATGGGACCTATGTTTCTTTGGGCCTGGCTTACTTTACTTAATATAATTTTTTCCAAGTCTTTCTATTTCCTAACAAATGGGGCAATGTCATTCTTTCTGATGGAGGCATAGAATTCCATTGTGTATATATACCACATTTTCTTGATCCATTCATATACTGAGGGGCATCTGGGTTGATTCCATATCTTAGCTATGGTAAATAATGCTGCAGTAAACATAGTGGTGCTGGTAGCTTTAGTATGGTCTTGTTTGTGATCATTTGGGTAAATGCCCAAAAGTGGGATTGCTGGGTCATCGGGGAGCTCTATGTGGAGTCTTTTGAGGAACCTCCATACTACTTTCCAAAGTGGTTGAACAAGTTTACAGTCCCACCAACAATGCAGTAAGGTTCCCTTCTGTCCACATCCCCTCCAGCATCTGTTGTTATTAGAGTTCTTGATGCTAGCCATTCTAACTGGGGTGAGGTGATAGCTCATTGTTTTTTTTTTTTTTTTGTCGGTGGTGGGGCTTGAACTCTGGGCCTGGGCGCTGTCCCTCAGCTCTCCAGCTCAAGGCGAGCGCTCTACCACTTGAGCTACAGCGCCACTTCCGGTTTTCTGGTGGTTTATTGGAGATAGGAGTCTCACGGTCTTTCCTGCCCGGGCTGGCTTTGAACCGCGATCCTCAGATCTCAGCCTCCTGAGTAGCTAGGATTACAGGCGTGAGCCACCGGCGCCCGGCTCTCATTGTTGTTTTGATTTGCATTTTTTTATGGCTAGAGAGGTTAAGCATTTCTTCATGTGTCTATTAGCCATCCTCCTTTCCTCATCAGAGAAGTTTCTCTTTAAGTCTTTCGCCCACTTGTTTATTGGGCAGTTGTTTCTTTGAGGATTTGTTGTTGGGGGATTTAATTTTTTGAGTTCCAAGTATATTTTAGATATGAGACCTTTGTCCATTGTATGGTTAGTGAAGACCTTCTCCCATTCTGTGGGCTTTCTATTGATCTTGCTAGCTATGTCCTTTGCCATGAAGAAGCTCTGCAGCTTCATGCAATCCAATTTGTCCAAACTTCCTTTGATTTGTTGTGATTCTGGGTCTCTATTGAGAAAATTTTGGCCTGTGCCTACAATACCTAGAGTTTCTCCTGTTTTTTTTTGGGGGGGGGTTCGGTCGTGGGGCCTGAACTCTGGGCCTGGGCGCTGTCCCTCAGCTCTTCAGGTCAAGGCTAGCGCTCTACCACTTGAGCCACAGCGCCTATTCCGGCTTTTTTTCTTTTTACTTATGTGGTGCAGAGGAATCGAACCCAGGTCCTCAGGTATGCAAGGCAAGTGCTCTACCACTGTGCCACCTTCCCAGCCCCTCCTATTCCTTCTTGTAATGTTTTCAGGGTGTCTACTTTAACTCCAAGGTCTTTGATCCATCTGGAGTTGATTCTGGTGCAGGGTGATATATAAGGATGTAGCTTTACTTTTCTACAGGTAAATAACCAATTTTGCCAGCACCACTTACTGAAGAGGCTGTCTTTCTTCTACTCTATTTTTTTAGTTCCCTTATCGAAGATTAGGTGGCTATAGGTCTGTTGGTTCATTTCTGGGTTTTCAGTTCTATTCCATTGGTCCTCAGGTCTGTTCTTGTGTCAGTACCAAGCTGTTTTGATTACTGTGGCTTTGAAATTTAGTATTGATATTCCTCTAGCACTGTTCTTTCTGTTTAGGATTGTTTTTGCTATTCTGGGTCTTTTATTATTCCCTATGAATTTTTGGATTTTTCTTCTATTTCATTGAAGAATGAGGTTGATAAGTATCACATTGAGTTTGTAGATAGCCTTGGGAAGTATTGCCATTTTCAAGATGTTGATCCTTCTGATCCGGATCATGGGAGGTTTTTCCACTTCCTAAGTTCTGCTTTGATTTTCTTTTTCAGGTTTTTAAAAATTTCATCATAGAGGTCCTTTACTTCTTTAGTTAATTCCTAGGTATTTTATTTTTTGTGGGGATATTACAAAGGGAGTTGCTTTCCTGCTTTTAGTCGCACTCTTCTCATTGTTGGCATACAGAAAAGCCATTTGGTGAAGCCTGCTACTTTGCCCAAGTTTTGAATCAGCTTGAGTAATTTGGTAGTGGAGTCCGTGGGATTCTTTAAATACAAGATAATGTCATCTACAAAGAGGGAGAGTTTTACTTCAGTTTTCCCTATTTGGATCTCCTTTATGTTTTCATCTTGTCTTATTGCTGAAGCTAGACATTCTAATACTAAATTAAAGAGAAGTAGAGAGCGTGGATACCCTTGTCTTGTTCCTGAGTTTAGAGGAAATGGCTTTAGTTTTTCACCATTGAATATAATATGGGCTATAGGTTTGTCATATACAGCTTTTATTGTATTGAGGAATGTTCCATGGATTCCTAGTTTTTCCAGAACCTTCATCATAAAGGGATGTTGGATCTTGTCAAATGCTTTTTCTGCATCTATTGAGATAATCATGTAGTTCTTATCCTTGCTCTTGTTGATGTGATGAATTATATTAATTGACTTGCATATATTGAAATGAATCCTGTTTGATTGTGGTGTACGATATTGTGGATGAATTGTTGAAGTCGATTGGCCAAAATTTTGTTGAGAAGTTTTGCATCAATGTTCATCAAAGAAATGGGTCTATAGTTCTCTCTCTTTGATGAGTCCCTGCCTGGTTTTGCGATGAGGGTTATTATGGCTTCATAGAATGAATTCGGTAGTGAACTTTCTCTTTCAATTTCATTGAAAAGTTGGAGTCTTGGTGTGGGCTCTGCGTTGAAGGCCTTGTAGAATTCTGATGTAAATCCAGCTGGTCCTGGGCTTTTCTTAGTTGGGAGGTCTCTTATTGCTGTTTCTATTTCTATGTTTGATATGGGTCTGTTAAGTTGGTTTAACTCATCCTGGTTTAGTTTCGGCATGTTGATATTTGCTAGGAAATCGATCATTTCTTCCAGATTCTCAAACTTAATAGCATAAAGATTTGAGAAGTATTCCCTTATAATGTTCTGAATCTTGGTTGTTTCTGTGGTGATGTTTCCATTCTCATCTCTGAGTTTATTTATTTGGGTGTGTTCTCTTCTTTTTCTGATAAGGTTTGCTAAGGGTCTGTCAATTTTGTTAATTTTTTCAAAGAACCAACTCTTTGTTTTGTTAATTCTTTCTATGTTTTTTTGGTTTCTAATTCATTTAATTCTGATTTAATTTTAATTATTTCTTTACATCTACTGGATTGGGGTTTAGCTTGCTGCTCTTTTTCTAGGAGAGTCAGATGTGTCATTAAATTGTTGGTTTCAGATCTCTCCAATTTGTTGATGTAGGAACTCAGAGCTATGAACTTGCCTCTGAGTACTGCCTGTGTTGTGTCCCAGTGGAGCTGGTAATTTGTGGGTTCATTTTTGTTAAATATCATGAACATTTTAATTTCCTTTCTAATCTCTTACATGACCCACTGGTGATTCAACAGTGTGTTGTTCAGCCTTCATGTGTTATTGGACTTTCTTTGATGGCTTTTGGTGTTGAGCTTTAATTTTATTCCCTTGTGGTCTGAGAGAATGCATGTCATAAATTCAATATTTCTGAATCTGGATGAATTTGCTTTGTGACCTAAAATGTGTTCTATTTTGGAAAATATTCCATGTGCTGCTGAGAAGAATGTGTATTCTGATGCTGCTGTGTGAAATATTCAGTAGATGTCTGTTAAATCTAGTTGATCTATGCAGTTGTTTAGATCTGTGGTATCTCTGTTGAGTTTTTGCCAGATTGACCTATCCAGCGGGGATACTGGTGTGTTAAAGTCCCCAACAATTAATGGCTTTAGATCTGAGATTTTAGGAAAAGTAGTGTTTCTAGGATAAATTTGGGTGCTCCATTGTTTGGTGAATAGATATTTAGAATTGTAATATCTTCCTGAAGGAGAGATCCCTTAATTAGTATGTAGGGACCTTTTTTTAAAATCTCTTCTCACTAATTTTAATTTGAAGTCTATTTTATCTATTAGGATTGTAACACTCACCTGTTTATGGGGGCCATTTGCTTGGTAGATTTTATTCCAGCCTTTCACTTTCAGAATATGCTTGTTTTTATGGGCAAGGTGTGGCTCTTGAAGGCAGCAGGAAGAAGGATCTTGCTTTTTAATCCAACTAGTCAGTCTATATCGCTTAATTGGAGATTTAAATCCATTAATATTGAGAGTTAGGACTGAGAAGTTTTTGGTAGTTCCTACCATGTTATCCACCTTCTTGGGGGCTGTGACAACTGGTTTCTTCCTATGGTTTTTGGATTCTCAGTTTTGGTGCTGTTTCTTGGCCTTTATTGTGCTCTTGTGGTTTTTGTTTTTTGTTTTGGGTCGGTCGTGGGGCTTGAACTCTGGGCTTGGGCACTGTCCCTGTGCTCTTCAGCACAGGTGAGCGCTCTACTGCTTGACCCACAGCACCACTTCTGGTTTTCTAGTGGTTTATTGGAGCTAAGAGTCTCAATAACGTTCCTCCCTGGGCTGGCTTTGAACCACAGTTCTCAGATCTCAGCATCCTGTATAGCTAGGATTACAGGTGTGAGCCATCAGCACCCAGCTTCTTGTTGGTTTTCTATGTGTAGGACATCTTTTGTAGGGATGGTTTGGTGGAGATATATTGTTTCAGTTTGTCTTTGCTATGGAAGGTTTTTATTTGGCTTTTGGTTATGAAGGAGATTTAGTAGTTTTCTTGGTTGGTAGTTGTTTGACTTTAGGGTGTGGCATGCATAATTCCAGGCTCTTCTTGATTTAATTGTCTCTGCTGAGAAATCTGAGGTTATTTTAATTGCTTTCCCTTTCTAGATGATTTATCTTTTCTCCTTGACAGCTTTAAGGATCCTTTCCTTGGTCTGAATTGATCCTGTGTGGATTATAATGTGACGATGGGTTGTCCTGTTCTGGTCTTGTCTATTTGGGCTTCTAAAAGCTTCTTGTATCTGAATAGTCCTATCTTTTTGCATGTTTGGGAAGTTCTCTGCTAGAATCCTGTTAAATAAATTTCCTAGACCATTAACTTCTGTCTCTAGGTGCTCCTCTACACCCATTATCCTCAGATTAGGCCTTCTGATGGTGTCTTCTAAATGTTGAATAGATCTATCATATTTCTTGGATTTGTCCTGGATAGTTGTATGTTCTTTCTCTATAATATCTAGGCTGTCTTCAATCCCCAAGATTCAAACTTCTACATGGTCTAACCTACTGTAAAGGTTTTCTACTTTGTTTTTATTTTCTTTCCTTGTAATTGGTTGGCTTCGATGACCTCAAATTCTTTCTTGGAGCTTTGTTTAAGATCTTGTATGGACTTCTTTACTTCCTTAATTTGTTCAGTGTTTGTTCTTTAATTCCTTAGTTGATTGGTTATGGTTTCACTGGACTTCCTTTCCTTCTGACGGGCTCCATTCAGCATTCCCTTTGTAGTCTCTCTGGGGTTCCTTCAACTGTCTGTTTAAGGATTCCATGAATGCCTCTATTGATCTTTGTGTCCTGTTCACACAATGCCTGTATTACTCTTTGATTAGCTTCATCACATTCACACAATTTCGGTATTTCTCTTTGACTGTTCTCAGCCTGCTCACACAATTCCTATATTAATCTTTGATTAGCTTTCTCATGCTCACGAGATTCCTGTATTAATTTTTGGTTATCCACAACATCCTAGCAAAGTTCCTCTATTAATCTTTGGTTAGCCTCTTCTCACTCCCTATCATGCTCACACTGAGTCTTTTGCAGGCTTTCAATCTTTTCATTCACCATGTTTGCCAGTAGTGTTTATAGAGCTTTTTGGGAACTCTCCTCTGTATTATTCATTAACCATTCTGTCACCTGATTATCATGAGTGGGAGTTGAGATACCTGGACTTGACGTTTTTCTTGTGTTTTCTCCAGCTTGTTCTGCCCATTTGGTATGAAAGTAACACCAATTTTGTGCTAAAACACTATTTTAAGGCAAGCATCAACCAAAGTCCTGTAGTTGCACAGTCAAATGGCTGCAGATACAATCTAGGTCAACAGATACAATCTTTTCAACATCAAACAACTCTGGATTAATAAGCTAGGAACATCAAAGAGTTATCAAGTCCTAATCTGTGAGAGGAATTGGATAGAACAGAATGAAAGGAGACAGATAAAGAAACAAGAAAAAATGAAAAAAAATTGAATTTAAAAAATGAAACACTTAAAAATTATGTAAGTATAAACAAATAATACTGATAGAAGAAAAGGATAGGATGAGAAGAGGAGAGAGATAAAAAGTAAAAATAAAAAAGTAAAAATAAAAAATTTTAAAATGGAATACTTAAAAATTATATACGTATAAAGAAATAATACTACTATTAAAGAAGTTAAGCCGAAGAGATTGTGTACTGAATAATCAGTTTCTGAATTAAGCATGTACACAATGAAGGATAAGATCTAATAATGGACCATGAATATATATCTGGGGATGACAGAACAGCAATTAAGTCATACCAAAAAAAAAAAGCAAAGCAAAACGAAATAAACAAGCACATTCACATACACACACAACTAAAATAAAAATTATGAAAGAAAAAATAGAAAACAATTAAAAACATAAAATAAAAAAGTAGGTAGAAAAATGAGTTATTTAATTTTTTGTGGGGGGGGAGTGGGGGAGATCTTGTATCTCCCCTGTGTCTGTAACCAATCTCTTGGTGGAGTCTCTGGTCTGCTTGTGGTGTTTGGTTTTCCTGTGGCTTGATTGATTTATTAAGTCAGTTTGTTTGAGCAGGCAGAAAAATGTTCTGCCTTACCCAGGACGTTGTGATCCTTCTCCCAGGCTAATTCAGTGGGAGGGAAATGGCTGTTTCTTCTAACTTGGAGTTTCTGTGATGAGCCTAGGTTCTGGGTCGGGTTGAGGCCTATCAGCAATCTGTAGCTTTTCCCTGAGGGGCTAGTTCCTGAGACACTCACACAGCCCAGTCTGGAGTATATGTTTACTGAGTTTCAATTATTTGTCTTTTACCCCCCCCCCCTACTACTGAGACTGTGGGCCTAGACTGCAGTGGGGAGGGGCAGCCTCTGGCTCTGTTTACGCAGTAATGAAAGTCACTCCTTTGGGGGCAGAGGTTCCTTTGCTTGGGCGGGGTGACTTTCCCCTGGGTGGAGCTCAGCCTGGCAGGTCAGGTCAGGTCAGCTTTCTGTGGTCTGGTGAATGGCTCCTATTGTCTTCTTCCAAGGCCTGAGTTGGAGCTAGCTGCTGGCTGAGCCTTTGTCAGTATCAAAGATGGAGTTCTTCTCTGGTGGTGGGGGAGGGGCTACCTTCCCACCAGTGCTCTGTACTCATGCAAGTGTCTTGGTTTCTGGGCCATCCCTGGTCTGCGATCAGCAGGATGAAGATTTCTGCTCCTTGTCAGTTCTTGCTGGTGGTGAGTAGAATCTGCTCACACACCATGGAGCCTTTGTCCTGGGGTCTCTCTGTTGAGACCGCGGTTGCCACTGTGGATGCCGGCAAGTGCTCAGAGTTCTCTCCTTGACCAAGCTGCCTGGATTTTTCCTCTCTGACCAAACTCTCTGTACTGTGATGGCACATTTGGTGTAATTTCCTAGCCTAAGAATGTTCACTGGAACACTAAAACTGCTTTCTATGTGAGATCTTGTTTAGCCTCCAGTTTCTCTTCCACCATCTGGACTCTGTAGCTCAATTCTTTAGGCAATGAAGGTCATATAATGAAGAACACTCATTCTCTTTTATTTTGAAAATTAAAGAACTTCCTATTAAACTAAATTCTTTACAACAAGACTTTGGATCTAACTCTCTCTTAATCTTGTGTTTGATAAATAATGAATGGCTCACTGCTTGCCAAAATGAGCAGTAGTCAATGATTAGTAATGTCTCATTTGCATATGAAATTAATATTCCATATGCTGGGTCCAGCCATATATTGGTCAATCCAACAGGAGGAGACATGTTGAAGTTTGTGTTGCAAAATAATATAGTATTGAATCAGAGAAAAATATTTTTGTTTTGTTGTGGTTCTGGGGATCAAACTCAGGGCTTTGTACATTCTAGGCAAGACCTTTATTAGTTAGCTATATCCTCAGCCCTACTATTGAGCTAGTATCAGTACTTTGATTTTCTCATGGCCAGTCCTGGAGGCATGAGACACAGACCAAACTTCCATTTTTATTGGTGACTTTGCAGTCAAAGACGTTCTGTATCAGGATTCATGAAGGCCATTTCATCATCAGTGAATATTTATTAGGATTCTACTGTGTACATACCACTGTGCCCAGAGCACCTGTGCTAGGAGCTTTCAATGGTTGTTAGGAATATAGGAACAAAATCCACAAAAAATTATGTCTGTTTTAATATAGACTTGTTTTATGGTTGCCAAGTACAGACCAGTGCTTTGAATCCCTCTGACTGCATGACATTTGTCAGCATGTGCCATGTAACCAAAAGGTCCTTCCTCTGAATTTTGGTTCTTCATCAATTATGATTAAGTCATTCACCAATAAACTGTTTATAAGCTAAGACTACTTCTGTTTTAGACTTAAACTTAATTTTTTTTTTATCTTTTGTGCCAGTCCTGGGGCTTGAACTCAGGGCGTGGGTACTGTTCTTGACCTTTTTTTGCGCAAAGGTAGCACTCTAACACTGAGCCACAGCTCCACTTCTGGCTTTTTTTGTGGTTAATTGGAGATAAGAATCTCACAAACTTTCTTGTTCCAGCTGGTTTTGAACCAAAATCTTCAGATCTCAGCCTCCCAGGTGGCTTGGATTACAGGTATGACCCCACTAGAGACTGGCTAAAAGCACGGACGCACACACACACACACACACACACACACACACACACACACACACACACCTGAATTCAGAGCTTGGGTGCTATCCCTGAGCTTTTCTTACTCAAGGATAGTGCTTTACCACTTGAGACACAGCTCTACTTCCAGCTTTTGGGTAGTTTATTTGTGATAAGAGGCTCATAGACTTTCTTGCCTGGGCTAGTTTCAATCCACAATCCTCAGATCTCAGTTTCTCATATAGGTAGTCTTATAGGCATGGACCATTGGTGCCCAGCTTTCAAAACCAATATTTTTATCAATAAAATGGTTAATACTTGCTTTTACATTTTTTAGCAGATCTGAATAAATAATTTAAAAACTGAGTCTCATGGCTTAGACAGTGTTAGGCAAACTCCAGCTTGAGTGTTGGTCAGTAATGTCCTTTAATGTTATAGTTATTATATCCTTTATTCTGGTGGTAACATTGAGGATGATAGTTCTAGTTCACAGATGGACCACAGACCATTCAAAGTAGTCAATGTTATTTTGCTATAACAAATAGCCCCAAATATCAGAGGTTTAGCATAACAAAATTTTATTTCTTACTCATATGAAGTCTGCTGTAAATTTGAGCAGTCCTCCAAAGCAGCTGCCCTCTTATGCCTAGTTGTCACTGCAGGATTTTCCAATCTTAGGTGTGTCATGATAATCTGCTCTTCTGTAACCATTGTAAGCAGAAGGAAGGAATACAGGGTGGGAACTGGAGCACTGACAATTGGATGTTTCCGTTAATGAAATGTAGTGCACTGCCAAGCTCACAGAAAGATTACGAGTCACATGGTGATGTTCAAGCTTAAAAGTAAGATGCTATTGTACCATGAGCCTAGAAGTGTTGGATATCTAGATTCTAATGAAAAGAATGCTTGTTTGTTGTCCTATACCAGACCATTAGAAAATCCAGGAGAAGTTTTGTCTCTTTTGATATAAGTATTGAAAAATATGAATGCATGTCCCTGAATGATGGGATAGTGATGAAGCAAGTGTAGGAAATGTAAATTTTTTTCTGGTCCTGGGCCTTGAACTCTGGGTCCAGGCACTGTTCCTTTCATTCAAGGCTTGCTAGCCACTTAAGCTACTACACCATTCCCACCTTTTCTGTGCTTAATTGGAGATAAGAGTCTCATAGACTTTCCTATCCAGGCTGGCTTCAAGCTACAATCCTCAGATCTCAGCTTCCTGAGTAGCTAGGATTACAGGTGTGAATCACTGATGCCCAGCTTTAAATGTAAATCTTGATAATTTATATATGTGGTAGTTTTAAAAATGTGCTTTTAAAAAAGTTACACCCTGTTTTTCTTGGATTTAGGATGTAGCAAAGATGAATGGTAGAATCCCAGTTTCCAGTGAAGGCTGTGGGTACTCATTTTTGCATTAATTCATGACTATATTGATAGGTAGGTAGATAAATAGATAGGGCATGGAAGTTTCATTTAGAATAGCCAGAATTTATAATTTATATAGACATCCTGAGAGCAAGAATTTGGTTCAGAATTAAGAACTATTGGAGGCTCTGCTCAACGAGAGCCTCAAAAATCATCCTTGGTAGATACCCAGCAATCATTTATATTCTACCAAATCCTGATAGATGAGAATTATTTTCTATTCTACTTACTAAAATTTTGCATTGAACAGAATTAGTAAATAACTGTAAAAATCCTTTATGTCTATGCTAACCTATATTACTTGTCATTTGTTCTCCTCCCATTTTCTTTTCTTTTTTTTTTATAACATCAATATATTTTTTTTT
>NW_012267348.1:3400017-3422610 GCF_000151885.1 Dipodomys ordii | reverse complement strand
GCCCACTTATTTATTGGGCAGTTGTTTCTTTGTCTCCTCCCATTTTCTATCTTAATTACCAGGAGCAATGCTCTGCTTAATAGTATCATCTGTGGTTTGGGAATGTGTTTTCATGGTAGAGTACTTGCCTTGCATGCTTGAAGCCCTGAATTCAATTCCTCAGTACCACATAAACAGAAAAAGCTAAAAGTAGCACTGTGGCTCAAGTAGTACTGGGCTTGAGCAAAAGAAGTTCTGAGTCAGTGCCCAGGCCCTGAGTTTAAGCCTCAAGATTGGCAAAAAAGAGAGTGTCATCTATGATCAACAGATCATTAGCAGCAGCTTTAAAATAATGATGGCAAAGGTAGTTAATTATATCTATCTGTCTATCTATCTGTCTATCTATCTATCTACTGTCTGTCAGTCAGTCAGTCTGTCTGTCTATCTATGTATCTATTTTCACTCCCACTATGATTCCCAAAATATTTATGGTGTGTTGCAAGAAAACTATGTGATGCAACAATGTAAGACAAAGACTAGCAAGGAAGGAAATGGAGGCAAAAGGAAAATAAAAATGGGAAAAAGAAGAAATCAGAGTAAAAAAATGTACTCTACCAATTTCTGAGTCCTTGCCACATGGGTGGATCACAAATTTAGTCCTAGCTTTCTAGCAACTAGTAGAAATGGAATAGTCCCATGAGTCATGAGTAAAATGGTCAGAAGCAGCCCAGCAATTCCTAGAATTTAGGCCAGAGATAAATTTCTCCCATTGGTTTCTGTGAAGGAGACCTCTGTGTAATTCAGTGAGTTGTGTACTCAATAGCATCCTCCATGAAGTTATGAAAAATTCCTCACTGTTATGTTTTCTCAAAAATTTCAGTTTAGATTGCTCACATCACCATAGCCAAAGTATTCTACAAGGGGGCAAAAATGTGTTTTGATTTCTCCAGGTGTTGCCGGGTTAACCCAAGGGGTAGGCTAAAAAAAAAATGAATGGATAAGGGAGTCACAGAAAACATGTTCCTCTTCAGCTGACTCCTTGCTGAAGTTTAGCAGAAATTGTTTCCATTTGCTAGGAAGGTGCTAGAAAGATCAGCGACATGTTGCAGCATCTGAGAAAATCCTTTTTAGCAAAATTAAGATTAATAGACTTTGCCAGAGAACCACGCAGGCATCCAGGTACAGAGAACAAAGAAAGGTTTATTGCTGGGAAAGAGGGCCTGCAAGACTCTTTCTCACAAGGGAGGAATGAGAAGAGGCACCGGCTATTGTCTGGGGTGATTTATATAACCTAGGAGGTTTAGGAGGGGCTAGAAGGGGCTAGGAGGTAGAGACCTTTGTGGACATGTGGACCAGGGGCTTCATCATGGTGGACTAGGATTTCTGGCTGCTATCCAAATAGTGGATAAGGGCCCTGCAGCTGCCCAGACCTGAAGGTCACTCTAAAGGGTTCTTGTTGCCTTGTATGGTGGTAACTGTCCCAAAGGGGGTTGGAAGTTGATTATTTACTGCCTTTACTACTGGGCCTAGTGTTGCTTAGGAAGGGAGCATGCTAAG
The DNA here is from genome assembly GCF_000151885.1 of Dipodomys ordii. Classification (NCBI taxonomy): domain Eukaryota; kingdom Metazoa; phylum Chordata; class Mammalia; order Rodentia; family Heteromyidae; genus Dipodomys; species Dipodomys ordii. The sequence continues at coordinate 3,421,074 of NW_012267348.1, read as the reverse complement.
CTGTGGAGAAGGGAAGGAATGGGCTAAGCTATGGGAAGAGACTCATTTCTCTAACAAGTCTTCATTGTCCCCTTATGTGTGTTGGAGATCTGGAGAGTGTGCTTAGCCCTAAGAAAGGAAGGTGGGTCCATTATGCCCTGGAAGCAGAGTGGTGGCAGTGGCTTGTGTGCTTCTCCAGAGTGGAAAGGGTCCTCTCACAGCTGCACACAGCTGCATCATGGCTCATTTGTGCTGATTGCTTTGAGGATGCCTGGGTTGTGGGAGTCAATGAATGAGGAGCTTTCCCTCTGTGCTGCAGAACTTGATGGAGACCTCATGAGTTCCAATTGTGGGGCTGCTTGGACACTGGTGACACTTGGCACTCTTCATCTCCATTGCCTTCCCACAGACAGGCCTCCTCTGAGGCTGTAGGCGTTCATCTGGAGTCTGATGAACTGTAAACAAGGATCACTCATGCTACCCTCCAGAAGCTCAGCACCTGCCTCCTCCAACTCTCGAGGCTGCAGTGGGATTTAGGAAGCCCTCCAGGCTCCAGCATCAGGCCACTACATTGTTTCAGTGTCATTGTCCTAGTACAATTTGGGAGTGGGGAAGTGGCAGGAAAGGGAAATAATTCCAGGAATACTCCAATTCATTTTCTATAGTCACGGTGATCTTTGTAAAAACAAATCTCAACATGTTACTTCCCTAATGAAAACCCCTCCATGCTTCCAGGGCCCCTCAGCAAAAAGCGTCAGGTTTGCAGTGTGGTTGACAAAGCCCTCAGTTTTTCCTCTATCACTTCCTCACTCCTGTTTTTGCCCCTGTTCTCTACCCCCTCCTCCCCAACTCCTGCTGTTCTACTTCTACACACATCTCTAGCTCTCCAGCTTTCCATTTTCTTTCTTTCTGTAGCCCCAGGCTCAGAAATATTTTCTTGAGAAAATATTTTTACCCTTTCATCTCTTAGCTGGCTTATGCCTACTTGTGCTTCAGATTATAGCCTCAAACCCAATCCCTTTCAGGGCTATAATTGGATCCTTAGACTAGATGAGATGCCTCTGCGAAGTGCTCCACAGCCTTTGCTTTCTCCAATGTAGCCTCATATTAGTTAGGAAAATACCAGCTATTGAAACAATCTCATCCATGCTAGTGGTTTCATGCAATAGAATTGTTTTTTTCCTCACTCATCTTAAGTATCTGGTGAAAGTGTTTCTGGCTATTAGAAGGACCTTTCTTCAAGGTTATTCACCGTCCCATGCTCTTTACTTATAGTAGCTCTGCCATCTTCTGAGGCTTCAGAGTCCTTGTGTGTAGCTGGGAAAGAAGAGGAGAGAGACCAGAAGGCAGATTCACATATGGCTGATATAGAAGCTTCTTTGTCCCTACCATGTCCATGCCAGTAGTATGACTATGGTATCACTAGTGACAACAGTTACTATCCAGTGTTGGCTATTAATACAGAAGGAAGAATATGAATATTAGTGTACATATGACAATTTGTGTACCTCACTCTAATTGCCAGTGACCCAACTATACTCTAAGCCGAGTGAGTGGACAGCAGGTGTCTGTTAGCCCCTAGCCTGGCACCTTGGTATGATGATTGCGCATGGAAAAAAGACTGTCCGTTGTTTGGCTGGAAGAGAGAGAGAACAGGCCACATGGAAAATTTATCTCCTCCCATCCTGTTATGCCTTCTCTGTCCTGTGCAGTGTTGAGGAGAGATGGAGCAAGCAGACTAATTCTCCTTGCTTCTGCTGCCAGCCAGGCCCTTGTAGAAAGTGTCAGTTCCCCTTAGACCCCCTCAGGCCTCACGGACCAAGGCACACAATATGAACGGAGAAGCTTTGTAACCACAGGTGCCTGTCAAGGTATGGGCCTCTAGGAGGCTTTAGGATGAAAGACTTGCTGTTGATACTTTATGGGGCAGAGAAAGAACTGTGCTGCTCTAGTACAGTCTTTGCAGCTCCACCACACATCTGGTACCTGCCCTTGTGCCCAAGAAAGTGAGTGGGAAATGCATCTTTCTCCCTTTTTATAAACCAGCTATGTCTTTGAAGTGTCTCTTCAGCATTCATTTTCTTGTGTGTATGATGGTATGAGCATATAATAGTGGGAAAGCAATCACCTATGAGATTGTCAGGGTAGAAAAGAAGGAATGAATAGATATGATGTGTAATTGACTTGTGGAATTGGAGAAACAAAATTCAGTAGCTTAAGCAATGCAGCTCTATTTCTGAAGAAAATCCTCAGTAGGATTGTAATGCCTCGACTTGAGTAATTGAGATCCTTTGATTTATAATTTTAGATAACCCCCCACAAGTGACCCAAGGTAATGACAAAAACAATAAACCTCATGAGTCTCATTCCCTCTATCCTATTTTAAAAAGAAGTATGGATGCTTCTCCCCCAGGTGCCTGTTCTTTATTTCTTGCGGTACTACTAGGGATTGAACTCAGGGCCTCCCTTGAGCCACATACCCCCTTCTGCCACTACCCTGACCACTGCATCTTATTTTATACCCCTAAAGGAGTTTGAACTCAGGGCCTTGTCCTTGCTCAGCTGGTGTGCTCTTGCTTGGCTGTGGCTCTACAGAGTGAATCACATATCCAGTCCAGCTTTTTGCTGGCTGTTTTGGAGATGGAGTCTCACAGACTTTTCTGCCAGGTTGGCTTCAAACTCTCATCCTTGATAGCTACCAGTGCACAGCTTGTGCTCCCTGTTTAATCAGCACAGAACCCGAGCACTGGCTTCATTCAAAGGAGTGAGTATTCATTCTTTCCTTGTTTTCTGTGATGTCTGTCTTAGGCATCATTTCGGAAAAGGGATTACAGTAGTACTGGGCAGTACCAGTGTGGGCGACACTGTGGAGGTTCAGGCATATGTGGCTGTATGTGGTCTGGGGGAAAGGAGAAACCCTCACTTCTCCCTTCCTTTCAGCACTGGGCCCTAAAGGGCCAGCAGATAGTGACTGGGTTACAGCTATTGGCAAAAGCAGTCCTGTCCTAGGCCCTGAAGCTTTCATCACCAGAACAGCCAGGGCAGAGACTGGTCCTTTGGAGCTTCAGGGTTCAGTTGATTGCCCTAGCACTGTTCCTTTCTAGCCCTCAGCTTAAGCGTGGCCAGTCCAGGGCTGCACAGACACCTGCTATTTTAAACCTCAGAGACATTCCTATTCTTTTTCTCTAGGAGAGCTCAGGCTGTCTCCTGCTCCTAATTCGAGGCAGCTCTACTCCAAACAATGGCTCCTATGAGCCATACTACTAATAATAGTCACTAGCATGTATGAGTGATGGCTGTGTGCCAGGCATCATTTGCGGTTCTGTATATCGATTAGCTCATTTAATTGTTACACGTTTTCTGTATTGTGGGCCTTCGTATCATCCTCTTTGAAGTAGGCAAACAGAAGAGGCAACTCCTCCAAAGTAAATACCACTGGATTTGAACCTGGCCTGCATCTGTCCTTGTGGCCTTTTTACATAAAGGAAGGTGAGACAGATGATCATTGATAGAACACACAGCTGTCATATGGTTACAGGCTTTACTGCCATTGTAATGAACAATGTAACCAATGAGGACATTTGTGGAAAGGACTAATCCTCATCCATATCTGCACACCTCACTCAACCATTCCTCACCAAGAGTGACCACTGATAGTGTGATTTGGTCCTTTTACCACTCTTTACAAATACATCCAGCTGATCCTACAGAACCATTTCTACAAAATCAAAAGTGGAAAAGCCAGCGGTGTCTAATGTAGAGAAATATACTTTGTTCCATGATTTGTCACAACAGACCACATGTAGCAACAGCAATCCCCTAAGATTAAGTGGTTTAATGATGTAGTAGCAATCATAGTAGCTGTCTTAAGACAGTCTGATGTTTGCATAGTGATGCTACTATCTCTCAGAATGTACTCCCTTTATTAAATATGCATGACTATTTTGCAAGAAAGCTCAGGCTCAGAATGAGGCACCTGGCTGTGCTTAGAAGTCAGAGAGGACTTCCCTGGCTACTTTCCTTCCCCCTCACTCTCTCAAGGCTGTGTTTCTTTTATTCTGTTATAATGGATTGGTGGTGTTCAGTCTTAAAATGGATGTATCAATAAATTAATTCTACTGCACCCTGGGGGTGGCTAATTAGCATACAAAGTATCCTAGTCTTAATCAACCTTTTAGGCCTGGTTAATAAGCATGTGAAGATTAGAAGTAATTTTTGACTAGTGAGATTAGTGGTGGCTAGAGCTTGTTGTACAAGCTATGCACAGTACTAAATGGAAATACCAGGCCCTTCATAAAGTAAGAGAAGGTATTGCTAAAGATATTAAAATGTAAGACTTTTTCCTTTTCTTCAGTCTCTCATTTGACTTGTTGCTATGGTTTAGATGGTTTAGATGTGGTTTGTCCCAAAGGATTATATGCTGGAAGTTTGGTCAGAGCATGACAGAGTTCAGATGGTAGAAGTCAAGAGCTGGGGCCAGTGGAAAGTAGCCAGGTCATGAAGACTTTACACATAGGAATCGATTTATGATGGTTTCACAGGACTGGGTCAGGTGGTGTGTGGCAGGTTGTTATAAAAATGCAACCTGACTGGGTGCTGGTAGCTCATGTCTGTAATCCTAGTTACTCAGGAGGCTGAGATCTGAAGGTTGTAGCTCAAAAAAACCAGCCCAGGCAGGAAAGTCTGTGAGACTTTTATCTCCAATTAACCACTAGCAAACAGGAAGTGGTGCTGTGGCTGAAAGTGGTAGAGTGCTAGCCTTGAACAAAAGAGTGCAGAGACAGTGCCTAGACCCTGAGTTCAAGCCTATGACTGACAAAAAAAAGAAAAAAAAAAGAGCAACCTGATCCTCCCCTTCTCTCTTGCTTCCTGTCTCACCATGTGATCTCTTCTTCTCCGATATGCACTTCTGCCCCGCTACCTCCCTTGTGATATAGATGGAAAACCTTACCGGATGCCTAACAGATGGGGTCACCTAACCAATCTTGGACTTTCAGCCTCTGAAACTACAAGCTAAATAAACCTCTTTTTTTATCATAAAGGAACTAGCACTAAGTATTTTATTATAGCAACATAAGATGGCCTAGGACATGTAATATTACAATGTTTTAAAATTTGTTAATTCCACACTCCCTCAACCACAGGAACACATATGAATGAGGACTGAGAATATCAGGCTCCCAAGTGGGAGTGAAGGTTTATGTCTTGTGACTGAGCTTACTCATACATAGGGTCCACCAGCATCCATCCGCATTCCTCTCCTGATAGTGCTGGCCCAAGGCACTGTGCTTATCTGTGGGTGGAAAAGTCAAACTAGGCATCTCCTCTTCCCAGTTCATGGTAGATGGTAACCTGAAAAATACTGCAAACCTCTGCACTGGGATGTATTAAGGTACCTGAGAGAGTTACCTACCAGTTGTGGCAATGATGTTTTGAGGTAGAGTTGATCACTACAATATCCCACTAAGAAATACCACAGGGCATTTGTGTTCATACCAGAAGCCCCTTGGTTCCTGATGGAGGCAAGAATAGAAATGCTCATGGCATGGAGCAGGATCGGTGGACTTTGAGATGCCAGTGTGGTCCAATATGCCTGTGAGATAATAGGAGGCCAGACTGGATAGCTCCAGCACATGCTTTGTTGTGGGTAAAAGTATTACATATGTCAATGAGATGGCTGCAGAACATGAAGCTCCAAGTGTGAACCATTGCTGAGGTCAGGAGAGACGCAGTCATACCCTGAAGGGAGCAGGGAGCTTTCTTGTTGCAAAGCTGTGGGCCTCTTCCTGTGTGTACCAGAAGTCTGTCTGTCTTTCATTGTCAATACTGCCCCACAAGTGAGAAGGCCAACTGGGGTCTCTCCCAGCACGTAGACAGGCTGGAAACCTTTCCTGCTTTGTAATGTCTGCTGATAGCTGGAATTTGATTTAAATTTGCTCCTAAAAGAACCTTGTAGCAAGATTGTAAGAGGGTAGGTAGGCATAGTCTCTGCTTGCTCTTTACCACTAAGAGATGCTGGTAGTCCCTACAGGAGCCTGAAAAAGAAATGACGAAGATGGCTTGGTGCATCTTCCTAGCCCTTCTCCTGATCTGTAATTACAGTTGTATCTTGGCATCCATACGGCAGTGGTTCTACGACTCCCATGGACACAGGAGTCTAAGATGTTCAACCTTTATTTCATAAAGGGATGGATATCCCTTGTATAAACTTACCCATATCCTCCTGTGTACTTTAAACCACCTCTAATTTACTTGTAGAACTTAATACAATGCAAATAGTAGTTACGCTATTGTTCATTGAGGAACGATGACCAGAAAAATTCCTATAGTTATATTATCTCTTACATATTTTCAATCCATGCTTGGTTGATTCCACAGGTTTAGAAACCTGGTAGATGGATGGCTGACCACATTTGAAGTATCTTTTTGCTTATGTAAATATTGAAAGTTATCTGATCATGCTGTCCTGAAGGTGATGGCTGTGGATATTCCCACTACCTCTGTAGGGATCAGTACAGTGTTGGGCCCTGACTGGAGCTCAGCATACCAACTTCTTCCTTGTGTAAAAGCAGCTGTTCAGATGATCTGCTGGTCAGGGGTAGAAAGAAGGGAAAGGGGTGCCACAAATGTCTCTAATGATCAAACAACCTGCAGCTATTGGGTTTCATCTATGAGTTTGCACTTAGTATTATCTTTAAGTTGCACTAAACTTTGAGTCGTTTAGATAGAGACCAACAGGCTCTTTCCTTTAAAATGTCAAATAATTCTCTTTGATTTCTTTTCCAAGTTTAAATGTGCTCTATGATAAGTTACAGAGGAAGGAAGGAGCAAGGGATTGGTGCCACATAGACTTGAGTTTGTATTCTGACCTCTTCATTAAAAACAACAGCAAAAGAGAACATGGAAACAAGTATCTGGTGGCTCACACCTGTAATGTTAGCTGCTCAGGAGACTGAGATCTGAGGATCATGGTTCAAAGCCAGCCTGGGTAGGAAAGACTCTCATCTCCAATTAACTACCAGAAAATCGGAAGTGGCCCTGTGGCTCAAAGTGGTAGAGCACTAGCCTTGAGCAAAAAAAGCTCATGAACAGTGCCCCACTACTGACAATACCCCCTCCCCAAAAAAACAAAAAACAAAAACACAAACCCACAAAAATAATGGGAAAGAGAGCAACAGAGGGATTATTTAGATTTAAGTATAATAATATGCATATGTGAAATGCCACGATATAATTACTATACACTTAAAAAAACAGGGAAATAAAATAGGCTCTGTTGTTGTTGTTGGTGGTGGTGGGGCTTACAGTGGGAGCAGAGAGAGTGGATTAGGATGAGTATGATGGAAGTCCTTTATATGAATGTATGAAGGAAGAAGGGATGGGAGAATGACAGGAACGAGGTTGATGGGACACATTGTATATATGTATAGAAATATCACAATGATATCCTTTTTGTACAACTAATATATGCTAATAAAAATATTTAACCCCCCCAATCTCAATCAAACAAAAAAACCTAACATTGACTTGCTAAGTAACTGTCAAGCTATTTGACCTTTGAATTCCCCCTTTAATGATACTCTCTTATAGGGCGCATAGATGAGATTATACACAGTAAGATGCCAGTACAGCTGCTGACACAATCTGTATGCAATATAGCTAATATATTTGGCATCAGAAAAAATATTAAGTGACATTGGATTTTAAGATTTCCATTAACTGATGTCTTGCTCTTTTTTTTCTCTGATATTAGAAATCTAGGAGAGACAATAGCCTTCAAAATATCAGTGGCTTATACAATGATATTTTCTTTCCTAGTCCTATATGTCCATGGGGATAGACTGAGCACTCTGTTCCACATGGCCACTCTCCTACCTCTGAAATCCGAGTCTATGGGACTTTGCTAGTGACTGTAACAAAGAGCACTCTGGCAGGTCTCATGACAGTGACTAAGTGCTTGGCTTGAAACTGTCATACATCATTTCTGCTCACAGCTCTTTGGCCACAACTGGTATGTCTCCACCTCATTGCAAGACACTAGGAAGTGTAATCTTACTGTTTTAGTCTATCCAAGTTGCTATAACAAAGTACCATGAACAAGATTGTTTGTAAACAACAAAAGACTATTTCTCTCAGTTCTAGAGTCCAAGAAGCATAAAATTAAGATGTTGGTGGACTAGATATCTGGTGGAAGTCTACTTCTGGCTCACAGGTAGTGCCTTCTTGGGGCATGGAAGGGTCAAGGGCCTCTTTCTTCACAACATTAATACCATTCATGACCTAATTGCCTCCCCAAGTCTTCTATGTCTGAATACCATCACCTTGGTAGCTAGTATTTCAACATATAAAATGTGAGTGGACAAGAACATTCAGAGCCAGGTGCTGGTGGCTCAAGTACTTAGTAGGACTATTACTTCATTAGGATTAGTCCACGGGACTTCACCTTTACAATAACCAGCAAGAATCAGTTTAGCTGGGCACTGGTGGTTCATGCCTGTCTGTAATCCTAGCTATTCAAGAGGCAGAAATCTGAGGACTGTGGTTCAAAGTCAAGGTGGGTAGGAAAGTCCATGAGAGACTTATCTTTAATTAACCAGCAAAAAGCCAGAAGTGGACCATGACTCAAGTAGTAGAATATTAGCTCTGAACCAAAAAAGCTAAGGAACAGCATCCAGGCCCTGAGTCTAAGCCCCAGTATACACAAAAAAGAATCCAGTCTGGTGGCATGGCTCATGTGGTAAGAGTGCCAGCCAAGTAAGGAAGCTGAAATAGCACAAAGTACTGAGTTCAAGCCCTAGTACCACCAAGAAAAAGACAAACTAAACAAAAACTGTAGAAATAAGAAGGTAAGAGCTTAGAATTTTGATGAACAAAATGAACAACAGGTCATAATAATAGCAATTTTTATTTGTCTGTTTTATGGCAATGAAGATTGAACCATGGCCTCATATATGCTAGGCAAGCACTTTGTCACTAAGCTTTACCCTGCCAGCCCACAGTCACTGTATTTCATGCCACCTATGTGTCAGGATCAGTACTATGCATGTTGCATACAGAACTAAAATTTGAATAGACTTTATTATACTCAAGCTGAGGAAACTGAGACCTTAACAAGGTTAAGTAATTTGCCTGAAACCATTTAATAGGTGGTAGAATTGAGTTTCAGATCCAGATTTGACTTGACATCAAAATTGGTGCTTTTAAAACATTATGTCTTTGAGGAATATTAAAGAACTTGTTCAAAGATCAAACTGGACTAATCTTCACAAACACATACACAAGCTCCAGGGTAGACAGAGGGAAATTGTGGCAGATTTCTGTTCTGCTGTTCTGCATATCGCCTTTGCCACTGCATGGATTACTTGAATACACCTGGTGCTGTCCCCTTCACACCTATATCTATGCCCTTGCCTCTCTCCCAACTTCGCCATTAGAATTTAGACTTTCAAGGTGAAATGAAACCTTCAAATCAACTCAGGTTTTAGCTCCTCTGCCATTGCCAGAGCCATATCCTTTTCCTTTTCTTCTGGATGCCTGTATGTAACATTTATGCTCATTTCTTAGCAAATAAATGTCCAGTAACGTCTAATCATTATTTTAAGTTGCTGATGAGCATCAATTTCCTTGGCACTGCAGGGCACATGAATTTTGCCTTTGGAGATTGGACTATGCTATACAGAGACCGTATGAGTGCCCTTCCCATTAAGGCTTTCATTTTGTACCATATGAGATTCTAAATTGTAGACTGGTGAATAATTACTATCGTATGGAAATTGCTAGGCACTAACAACATAGGTGACTCAGAAGAAAGAATATGAAACATTTCTTTCTTAGATTCTTGGTCAGCTTTTGACTTTAAGATCCCATTTCCTATGAAACTCAATTGCACAGAATAGAAGTGCAGATCAGTCTGGATTAGATACTGTCCCTGAGTCTATTCTGGGGAGAGGATGAGACTTTGTAGCAGGTGACATTGCCTCATATTAAGGTTATTATGGTCCAGATTCTGTTACCTATAGCTCAGACTACTCTAAGGGGGCTCAAGACTGATTCCTACTTGTCAATGTCATGGACTTGTAAGTAGATGGACTGGAGATGCTCCAACTATGGGCAGAAAAGAAAGGAGGAGCATAAGGGTATTGACACACATTTTGGTAGTCCCTTCCCAGCAATCTTTTCCATAACAGCATTGGAATCTCCAAATATCCAATGTCTATTGCCCTTTCTCTCTTAGTAACAATCCCAATTTCTTCCTGGGCATTTTGCCCCTGGAACAAATACTGTATGTTCTAACCTCCCTTGCAGTGCAGTGAAGGCATGTGGCAAAGTTTTGGCAGATAAGATATAAGCAGATGCATTGTCAGCTGAAAGGTGAACCCCTTTTCATCCTTTTTCCTTTCATCTATTTTTTTTTACTGAAGTGCATATATAATGGATGGCTCTTTAACAACTATTTTGGATGAAAACAACATTCTAAGATGGTAGAACAGGAAGTTTAAGGGATCTCTTTTCCCATGACAATTGAGCTATAAAGGTGCCCTACCAGCCTTAGCCTTCCTACCTTTGAACTTGTCTTGAGCAAGAAATAACTTTTTATTTTGTTTACTTTATTTAGGATTTTCTGATAAAGGCAGCTGCTCCTATCTTACTGTCACAACCTCCTTCCTTCACTCTCAGTTCTGTGAATCTGGGATTCCTGGCTGGAGTCAGGGCATCTGACTGCCACAGTCATAGGTATTGTCAAGAGCAGGCCACAGCCAATCAGAATGATGCCTAACTCAATGTGTGGAGGCTATGGGCTGAAGCTGTTGATAGCTCTTGAAGGGGATAGCTTATCCTGGTGACCTTACTTGAATTCTGGATCCAACTAATATTAGTTAGGCCTACTTCTAGAGTTTTTATCAAAGCAACCAATATATTCTCCTTTTGTTGAGCTAATGGAAGGTATCCAAACAAGTCTGAACTGACACAGGCAATTAAGTGATCTCTCTGCTTTCATACTTGCCCCTGAATTGGTCTTGGTATCCTTTATGTCGCAGGGTTATTTCTGCTCAAACTGTTTAATTTTTGCTTATTTGTTTGTAATGCTGAGGATTGAAAGTGGGGCCTTATGCATATTAGGCAAGTACCCCATGACTGAACTATATCTGTGGCCTTCATTTCTGTTATTATTTTAGTGAGATAGGTTTAAAGGCTGTAGCTATCTTTGAAGAAGGTTGGAAAACAAGAGTTTAATTGTGAGCCCCAAAAGATGACGAGAACCTGGATTCTGGGGTACCATCAGTCTCTGAAAGCCATCATCCGATTCTTCCGACTGGTCCTTGTAACAGTAATTGGATCATGCCATTTTCCTCTTGGGCAGCTTCCTGTTAACCCAGGCTCTTTTGCACAGCTCATAAAGCCCTGAACCATCTCTTACCATGTCTCAATCCCAGTTGTGCTCTGGCTACACTACCAGCAGCCATCTTTAGCCTTGTGTTATCAGGGCTTATCTGGATGGCCTAAGACTTGCTTCTGCTGGAACACCTTTAGTTCACATCTTCCCAAGACTAGCTTCTTTTTTATCCTCCAAGAACCCTCCCAGGCCTAAGATGCTCAGAGAAGCCATCCTGGAACTCCCCACCTAACAAAGGTTTTCCCTGATATTCTTCACCACAGGACTAAAATAGACAACTGTTTATTTGCTTTTTGGTTTTGGCTGCCTTCTGCTCTGGAATCCAGAATGTAAAGCCAGTCTGCTCCATTCTGTCTGCACACTGGCTTGCAGGTTCTGATACCCATCAAACGTAAAGAGCTAATGAATGCATGGAGTGTCTTTCACGCCAGTCTTCAGACATTGGAAAGTTAAAATGTACTTTCTATTTCTGATGCTGCATAGCATTAAAGAAGCTTGCCAGGGCCTGCTGTGAAATGTCCACCTGAAGAGGGGAGAGAAGAGTGGATTAGAGGTCATTTAGATTCTCCAGAAGCTTGCACAATAGAAGAGGGCTGTGCTCTTGCTTTATTTCTTGGGCTTTCCCTGACAATGGAGTAAGGCCACCATCAATGGAAACATGAGCATGTGCTATGTAAGGCAATGCAGCAATAAAAGGGGGCAGAGCTGCTCTCCCCAACCTCATCCACTTGCGTGACATTTGTTTAATATGGCTGATGCTTTAGCCCTATGTTTAGATCTAACAGAACCCAGTGGTGTTCCAGTAGCTTTATAAAAACTTCCCCTATCTGTGTGGCTTGTCTGAAATAGAAGCTTCCGGTTCTTCATCCCACTAACCCAGAAGCCAACACTTCCCACAGCTAGTGACCATAATAAAATCCAATAGTCAACACCAGAATCATATAAATGTTTTCCTTTCACAAGAGTTTTCTTTAAACTAGCCATTCTACAACTCACAGGGGAAGCCTGAGGAATGATGTCATGGACTACAATGAAGCATCATGGTTTCCTGTTGCTCTGAACTTCCTGTTCCCGCCATCACCCATCTGGGACCTGTGAGTAACACATTTCTTCTATTTTATTCATTTTTTGTTTCGTCATGTCATTGTATGCCATCTCTCTTTCTCTTTTACATATACACATATGCACACATACACGTGTGCATGTGACTCTTAGCATCTTTTCCTATCTGGGCTTTCCCAGAGAGTGTTGTCTTAGCTTGAGTATATTCAAGAGAAACCTTATGTCCAAACTAGAAACCATAGCAATAGAAACCATACCAATAGTCCCAATCTGAATTAGGAGCCCAGTTCTGTTTCTTCTGTTCAGTTTACACAGCTTATATCTCAAGTTTAGCTTATCTCTAGTTGGTGAGAAGCTCCAGTAAGACGTCTGGAGACTAAAAGCATTTGTTTCCCAATCTTTAGACCTTAATAACCTAGGAAGGGTATTAAGTGTTTTGTCCTTGCAAAGCAGCATTTGTATTTAAATTCCTACTAGAAGGTATGATGGGAGACTCCCTTCTGTCTGTGTAGCTCAGCCACAGGCACTGAAGACTCCTAAGCAATCCAGAGAGGCAGCAGAGTTTCAAATTCAGTTCTCCCTGTCTTTCTACCCCATCTATCACCCCAAAACAGCCTCTTCTAACAAGCACAGTCATACATTAGAATATTTTAGTGAACATTGGACCAAATATCCAATGTTGATGTGTCACAAGATTATAACAAACTGAAAATGTTCTCTCATCTCTTGAAGCTGTGTCTGTCAAAACCTCTGTAGCCTAATACATTACTCACATGTTTGTGGTTATGTTGATGTGAACAAGACTATGGTTCCACTGGTCCTGTAAAAATATAACAGAGTTATATATGGCACATAACATGTGATAAGGATAATAAACAACTGTTACTCCCTTAAATATTCACTGTACTTTGTATCATTATTTTGGAGTACACTGCTATTTAGGAAAAAAGGTTACTACAAATAGTATGCTATGGTATATTGGCAGAAGCCTCCTGGGTCTCCTTTTTTCCAAGTTTCTCAGTTACATCAATAAGCCATATCAAACAATAGACCTGTCCCATCTAGATCACATCTTATATCCCATCAGAAGATCACACAGTAGTGAAATCACCTAATGACAAGTTTCTCTTGTTCAGGAATATCTAGCTAGGTATCTTTTGTTAATCAGCACATGACTATCTATATGTAGATATCTATGTTTGTGTATACATAGGTGTGTGTGTGTGTATATATATATATATATATATGTTTATTTATTTAATACCTGTAATGTGGCTTGAACTCAGGGTCTCACATTGTTGTTTGGCTTTCTTTATCACAGCTGGTACCATCCTTTGAGCTATGTCTCTAGTCAATGGCTTTATATATATATATATATATATATGTATATATATATATATATATGTATGTATATATACACACACATGTATATTGAAACCTGAACGCAAAAATTTAATGATGAACTTTAAACTTTTTTTATTGTGAAAATACTGTACAGAGAGGTAACAATTACATGGGCAAGATAATGAGTACATTTCTTATCAAGCATTGTAGCCTCCTCCTTTGTTTCCCCTTCCCGTTCCATCCTCCCCCTGCCTCCCCACCCAACCCTCCTCCCCCGAACTTTAAGCTTTTTGAACAATACAAGCTAAACCCTAAACCACTACATGGAAACAATAAGATTGAAAGTAAACAAAATAGAGATGTCAATAAAAGTAAACAAAATAGAGAATTAAAAATACCATAGAAACCATTAACAAAACAGACTGTTTGAAAAAATAACAAAATTACCAGATGTTTATCAAAACTTATCACAAAAAGAAGAGAACACCAATAAATATAGTTAGAGATAAAAGTGGGAAAATCAAGGCAGATACAATCAAGACTCAGAACATTAGAAAGAATAATTTGTAAACCTTTGTCATGAATCTGTATGAAATGTTAAAATTCCCAGAGAATATATATATATATGTATATATATATGTATATATGCATATATATATGTATACATATAGTTGTTTTTTTTGTCGGCAGTGAGGTTTGAACTCTGGGCCTGGGGGCTGTCCCTGAGTTCTTCAGCTCAAGGCTAGCACTCTACCAGTTGAGCCACAGCGCATGGCTATATTTTTAAATAAAGGTAAGGAAGTTCAGTGGGAAAATTCCTTCTCTTAAAGTCTGCTGAGTCTCCCTAAACAAGGCCATTATATATCACCAGAATGTAATACAATTATGATCTGCTTTTTGAACAATGCCTAAGTATCAAATTTACAAAAGAATTCAATTAGGAATTGATTTTAAAAGAGTGACTGTAACATTTCTTTAAACAGAAACCTTGAGGCATTGCAAATGATTTGATTTACACACACTTAATTTGCACATGACCTTTCAGAAAAATATGTGTAAAGAGGAAGATTGATGAGAAGATGGGTATAATTTGTGTAGGCCCAATATGTGTGCTGCTTTTAAATATTGTAGGCATTTCTGTATTCCATCTGCCGTACTTTATATGTTGTGATTATTTTCCTTTTTTTAAAAAAATAAGCTTTTTATTGTGACAATACTGTACAGAGGAATTACAATCACATGAACAAGGTAATGAGTACATTTCTTATCAAGCATTGTTGCCTCCTCCTTTGTGTTGTGATTATTTTCTTCTCATGTCTGTCTTTACCATTATAGTGGGATTCTCTTGCTGACAAGGAGCTCATCTTAATCCTCTTCGTGTCTCCAAGACGTAGTAGGGTCATTGACAGGTGCAAATATGCTGTAGTTTCCTTCTGTCCTGAGCACCTCATTAACAGAATGGTTCTGGGACATTTAGATAGTAGTTGAATTGAAGTAGTTAAATATAATTTCCCTTCTTTGGAAGGAAGAAAAATACTTTCATTAGGATAACCCATTACAACAATTACTTAATGCTTCTAGTCACAGGCTATTTGTAACAACCGTTGCTTCCCACTGATGAGTTTATTTATTGAGTGCTTATCATGTGCCCGGTACTGAGCTGGTAGCTGGGTATACAGAGAAGCAGACATGATTTTTAGCATTATTTTTTTGGTCGGTCTGCGGCCTGAACTCTGGGCCTGGGCACTGTCCCTCAGCTCTTGAGCTCAAAGCTAGTGCTTTACCACTTGAGCCACAGTGCCACTTCTGGCTTTTTCTGCTTATGTGGTGCTGAGAAATCGAACCCAGGGCCTCATGCATGCTAGGCAAGCACTCTATTAACTGAGCTACTTTTCCAATCCTGAACCTGTTTTTTTTTTTTTTTTTTTTTTTTAGTGCTAATGTCAGTCTTCTTTCGTGAGTTACAAATCTCTGTGCCTACAGTCAGCATTTCAGCTACAAGTTCTACAGTCTACATTCAAGGATTCAGCCAAGTACAGATTGAAAACATTTAAAAAATAACAGTATCTAAACTGAATATGTACAGACTTTCTTCTTTATCATTATTCCTTAAACAGCATAGGAAAGTAATTATTTATATAGCCAGAGCTGGCTTAAATTATATGGAAGTATATGTGCCCTTTATATGCAAATACAGAATCCTCTTCTATTAGGTTCTTGAGTATCCATATATTTTGGTATCTCAGGAGAATTGTGTGGGGTGTCCTGGGACCAGTCAGTCCCTCTCAGATATGGAGGGAGAAGAGACATCTCTACTCCCACTGGGATTTTCTACAACACAGTGCATTCCATTTCAATTGGGAATCTGTTACCCTTATGGATAACAGATTTTTTTTTTTTGGTCCAGTCGTGGGCGTTTGTTTTCCTTGATTTAACTCTTATCACCTATGTTGATGCTAATTCTATACCAATTGATTGGATTAAACTAATCTCTTTATCACCAAATTGGATTTTGAAGTTCTTGTATCTTTTACTAGACAGTTTCTCTCAGGAGTTTGATTAGAGGCAGTTACAGTCAGACAAAGATGGTAAGGTCATCTCAGGTTACCCAAGGGAGGAAGTAGGCAAGTTTAATACTGATTAGATGTTAGGGAGGAAGGTGATGGAAGGAGATGAAGAAGTCAGAGATGCTGCACAGCCTTCTGGCTTGGATAACTGGACAGAAATATTTTATATAAAAGTCATTAACATTTAAACATATATATATATATATATATATAAATCAACTAAACTGGCAATTTGTAAACAGTCAGAGGCAGCATCCTAGAAGAAATACTGGATAGCAGGCTTTTATGGCATGGAAGCAGCAGCAATAATCCCAAGCCATATGTTGTAAACAAGACAGACAAAGCTTCTTTATTGGGACTTAGCTTAAGCTGAAGGAACACAGCAGTGATCTAGAGGAGGATCAAGATGTGCTCACAGAACAAAAAAGAGCAGTAAATTTTTATTGATTTTCTGAAGTGGGCTAAATTTTTGTAATTGTTCATTGGTCATGGACATAGTGTCTGGATATTTTCCTTCTTGTGTTCAAGCATTCTGGCCTTGAGGATTTTCAGATAATAAATGATCGATGTAACATAGGAATTGCTTAGTTACTCATCATCTTGCATACATGTCTGGTCTTGTGGCTTGCTCTGGGCCTGTGGAGAAGGCTGAGAAGGAATGTGTTTGAGCTGCTGAGAAAGCATGAGGAAAAGAGTAGAAAAAACATACCATCTCCAAAGTGGACTTGGCCAAGATATCCCATATTATAGTTTTGGTAAATGCATTTTTTGCTTTTTTATTTTTATTTTTTTATTTTTTGCTGTACTGGGGTTTGAACTCTGGGCCCTGTGCTTACTACCACTTGAGTCATACCCTCAGCCTGTCTTTTTAGTTACATATTTTTAAATTTAATTTTTCTATTATCTTCAAATAGTTGTGCAAAGGGGTTTCAATTCATATGTCAATTTTCAGTGTCACTGAAACCAGGAATTTATAGCCCAGGAGTCCTACATTAGATCTGGCTGCTCACCTACATATGTCAAATAAAGAGACACGGTGAAATGTCCAGAAAAGAAATAAATTACATGGCAGCCAAGGGAAGACAATACTACATCTTCAGTCGTCTTCAGGAATACAGACAATGACCTCAGATTAAATAAGGAGAAAGAAAAGTATGCATAATTAAAATAGTCTCTACTTACTGATATGACCATTAGCATAGTCTTTGACACTGGAAGAGTTCCAGAGAAGTTGCCTTTTGTGTTTATCTGTGAGTCTTTTCTTTCCTGGAACCCAGGATGATTTGTAAAACAGCTGTAGGAGAAAATATTTGAGATCAAAGGACACATATACAAAATCAAGGGTCTGGGTACTCAGTTTTTATCCTGCTTTTAGTTTATTTATGGGCCAGAAAAATCAGTTTTTAGGTTGCTTCATAGGGCTCTCTTATCATGTTTGAAAATCCCTCAATCTTGAGTGAATTAGGGTTTATATTTACAATAAGTCAAAAATATTGAAGACTAAAACTAGAAACACCATTATAAAGTAGAATGCAAGAACAAATAAAAGTCAGAGGATGTCCAATTGAATAAATTTTACAGGAGATTCTCTTTTAGATGGGCATGGTCTATATTAAAAATAAATATTTTCAGCAAAAATAGTGATCTATGTCTATTTAAAATAGAAGACCTTTGTCAAAAATATTAGTTCATCTTCTGTCAGAGGTGTCTGGGAGGGTTTTCACATCAACTATATATAGATAATATATATTATATAAATGTGTGTGTGTGTGTATGTGTGTGTGTGTGGTGTGTGGTTGTAAGAATTCTCCCTTTAAAATCTCTCTGGCTAGGCACCGGTGGCTCATGCCTATAATCCTAGCTACTCAGGAGGCTGAGATCTGAGGATCACAGTTCAAAGCCAGCCTGGGAAGAAAAGTCCGTGAGACTCTTATCTCCAAGGAACAACTAGAAAACCAGAAGTGATGCTGTGGCTCAAGCGGTAGAGCACTCACCTTGAGCTGAAGAGCCCAGGGACAGTGCCCAAGCCAAGAGTTGAAGCCCCATGACCGAAAAAATATATCTCTCAAGCTTTGTTGATTGTTTTTAGAAGGTCTGGCAAAAGTGACTCCTTGGGACTTTAACAATTTTTTTCTCTTGTCTGAAGCATTTTTTCTTTTCTGAAAAGTTCTTCTGAAGGTTTTGTTGATTAATCACTGTGGTTACTCAAAGTCCTTTACTGCTGGAATTATTTTTTTCCAAAATGAACAAGTCTGGTCTCAAGTCAGAGGGGAATGACAGGTCAGGTAGGAATCAATGCTAAGAAAGCTAAATTTAAGCCAACAAAGAGATTATTAGAAGTGACTTTAAAACTTGGCTTACTTGACATTTTTACTAAGTCTACTTCTGTTTGTTCTTTAGATGAAGCCCTAGCACCTCAAAATTTTGCTCAGCTTGCAATTGTTCAAGCTGTATTTCTACAGGATGTCAACAGACAACAGCTTTAAAGTTTTTTTTAAAAAAACATTTAAAAAATGCCAAAAGCAATTATTTAAAAAGCTAATTCACTTGATAAGTACTTGCTAGAGTCATTTTTTCATAAGATGATTGCAAATGTGCCAGAGAGAGACTAAAACTGTAATGACAGAAACATAGAATACCCATGGTTGAAAATTTCAAAACAGTGCGACAGTTGACAGAACTGTCTAGTTATTTCTAATGCATATAGCAATTAAGGATAATAATTATGAATGTCATCATTTGGTTGCCCTTGTGACAATTAGGAACACATACACACAAAGCTGTAAGATGCTAACATCACTGATAATTTTAAGTTAGAGAATCCTAGCTTGGTAAAACTTTCCCTAAGTTTTTCATTTTAGAAGACATATACTTAGGGAACATAAATACATTTAACACACAAAGGAGCCAGTAACAACATTGTAGTAGTGTCACATATAAAGGTTTTTATTTTTCTGTATTAGGGCTTGAGCTCAGGGCTTGGGCTCTGTTCCTTAGTTATTTTGCTCAAGGCTGGTGCTCTACCACTTGAGCTACAGTTTCACTTCCAGCTTTCTGCTGGTTAATTTGAGATAAGAGTCTCACTGACTTCCTTCCTGGGCTGGATTCGAACTGTGATCCTCAGATCTCAGCCCCCTGAGTAGTTAGGATTGCTGGTGCCTATTCTTAAAGCAAAATTTACAATCTTTGGCTAGGTAAGACAATAGGTGTACATCATAGACACAAATCTGAACTTTAGATCATGTACAAGTTAGGGAGGGACAGCGCTAGAGACCCTAAGTAGCATTTTTCAATGCACAAGTCAATCTTGTTTATACAAGAACATATGCTGGTTAACTTTCTTTCATTTCCTTCCTTCCTTCCTTCCTTCCTTCCTTCCTTCCTTCCTTCCTTCCTTCCTTCCTTCCTTCTTTCCTTCCTTACTTTCTTCCTTTCTTCTTTCCATCTTGGGGCTTGAACTCTGGACCTGGGCACTGTCCCTGAGCTCTTTAGCTTAAGGTGAGTGCTCTACCACTTGAGCCACAGCGCCACTTTGGGCCTTTTCTGCTTATGTGGGTTTTTTTTTTTTCTGGTGGTTAATTGGAGATAAGAATCTCCTGGACTTTCCTGCCCAGGCTGGCTTTGAACCTGATCTTCAGATTTCAGCCTCTTGAGCTGCTAGGATTACAGGCATGAGCCACGGGCGGCTGGCTTTTCTCTTACTTTTTGTGCTGATTCTGGTGCCCTCCCATGGCTAACGCTCTACCACTTGGTCCACAATTCCACTTCTGGCTTTTTGCTGGTTACTTGGAGCTAAGAGTATCATGGACTTTTCTGAGTGAAATGGAATCTTCAGATCTCAGCCTTCTGAGTAGTTAGGATTAAAAGACCTGGAGCTATTATAGGCCAACTTTTAAATAGCAGGATTGCCAAATGGCAGATTTTTCACCTGTGAGGTTCAGATTACAAACAGTAGAAATGCCACAAGTTTCTTTGACCACTTTTGTTGTGTAAGGTCAGACATAATAGACAAAAGAGCATTAGCTGGTCATTTTCCTATATTAAACTTGTATACTTGGCTCTGCAAATATTTATATACCACTTAGACAAATAGCTCTACATGCTTTTAGTCATAGATACATAGAACATTAACTGAATTAAGATCACTTGAGACAGTAGTTCATTTGTTTTTCACATTTGTAAGTGGTCATTTGAAAAACTTAGGTGTAAAGTCTGATTTGGTAAAGACTTGGCTTTAAATATAAATAATTATCTTGGCAAAACAAAAAGTTTTTAAAAAGCCAGTCTTTTTGTAAAAGTTACAAAGAGAGCCAAAGAATTTTAAGACAGTCCTACTGGTAATAGACAAAGAGAATTAGGTTTTAGTTTTCTTTAAAACATTATTAGTTTTTTCTTTTTCTTTTTTGTCAGTTATGAGGCTTAAACTCAGGGCCTGGATGCTGTCCCATAGCTTTTTCATTCAAAGTTAGTTCTCTACCACTTTGAACCATAGCACCATTTCCGGTTTTCTGGTGCCTAATTGGAGATAAGAGTCTCACGGACTTTCCTGCCTTGGCTGGGTTTGAACTGCAATCCTCAGATCTTAGCTTCTTAAGGATTAGAGGCATGAGCCACTAGTGCCTGGCTTAATACATTAATTTTTAACCTTAGAAAATTCTTTAGGTTAAAGTTTTAAAATATAGTCAACTACATATACCTACTTTTTTTTTT
>NW_012267348.1:3376831-3398897 GCF_000151885.1 Dipodomys ordii | reverse complement strand
GTCATTTGCCCTGCAGAAGCTCTGCAACTTTATGCAATCCCATTTGTCCAACCTTTCTTTGATTTGTTGTGTTTCCGGGTCTCTATTCAAAAAATGAGTATCTTTTATATATTTAATGTTGTTGTTGTTTTTAATGTGCTGTGTGAAGTTATTTTGTTTTTCTTTCTTTTTTTCTCTTCCTTTGGTTTATCCTCTGATGTCATTGTTTTATATTTTGGTACCCTGTGTCTTGTATACATTTTTTATTTGATATGGGGAAGAAAAGGGGAATAACAAAATGGTAAGACAAAGGGTAAACCAAAGCAACAGCAATACTCACAAGACATTACTGTTGGAAATGAACTTTACAACTTGGTGGGGGACTATGGGGGGGAGGGAAAATGGGAGAAAAAATGAGAGCCTAACAATGTTCAACAAGAAAAGTACTCGTTGTCTTACTTATATAACTGTAAGCCCTCTGTACAACTTTACAATAGAATTTTTAAAAATACAAAAAAAGGACCTACTTATATATTTAACACAACATTTGAGCCTTCTGACATTTATTTCAGTTTGATTTTCACTTTGGCATATTATTTAAGAAAAAACTTACTTAAAAAAGTTTCTCATTTAAGGGGCTGGGAAGGTGGCTCAGTGGTAGAGCACTTGCCTTACGTGCATGAGACCCTGAGTTCGATTCCTCAGCACCACATAAGCAAAAAGCAAAACGCTGGAAGTGGCGCTGTGGCTCAAGTGGTAGAGTGCTAGCCTTGAGCTGAAGAGCTGAGGGACAGTGCCCAGGCCCAGAGTTCAGGCCCCATGACGGGACCCAAAAAGAAAATATTTTTCAAAAGCCAATGTATTATGAAATAGAATTGAATTTACACCTGTGACAAAATGAGACAGATCAAAATTATTTGTCCAGCCCTTTCACAAATTCCCAATTAGAACATAACAGTAGATGTGATGTGTGAATTCAAGCCTCAAGTTTAAAAACCCTCCCTAGCCCCCAGTTTTCTCTCTTTAGAGTCTGAGAGTTAATTCCTGAATTCCGGAATCTCAATTAGTCTAGATTGAGATAAGAACTTTGGAAAATCAGTATTCTTAGAAATGAAGGAAAGAGGATAGAAGGTAGGAGAGAGAGAGAACGAGAGAGAGAGAAGAACAAAGGAGAGAAAAAATTAAATAGCTCCTCTACATTAATTTAACAATTAAAAATTACTCTGAAAGTTGCTCTCTCTCTTTCTCTCTCTTTCTCTCTCACACATACATTCAAAAAAAGATATGACACAGCCAAAGTAGAAAAGTCCATGAGACTTATCTCCAATAAACTGGAGAGAAAAAGCTGGAAGTAGCACTGTGGCTCAAGTGATAGAGTGCTAGCTTTGAGAACAGAGGCTCAGGGACAGTACCCAGGCCCTAAGTTAAAGTCCTAGGACTGAAAAAAAATGAAAATAAAAATAAAAAATATCTGACATTAATCATGCTCAGATTTCAAACATGCAAAGCTCCAAAAAATTGCTAGAAATCAATTTAGTGGCCATAAGTACATCCTGTATCTCTAAGAATTCCAGGAAGCAGATTGAATTGTGCCCAATGCTATTTTTCTAGAAGTCATTTTGTGAGACTTCATCTTGGCATCTTGATGGCTGAAGCAAGTCAGATCTCTCAACAGTTGCTGCCACCATTAAATTAGTCTGTATTATGCCAATCATCATAGACATAGAATAAACAGACATACATAAGAATGACACATAAAACAATTACATTAGGGCTGGAATGTGGCTTAGTTGTAGAGTGCTTGCCTAGCATGCATGAAGCCCTGGGTTTGATTCATCAGTACCACATAAACAGAAAAAATCCAGAAGTGGTGCTGTGGCTCAAATGGTAGAGTGCTAGCCTTGAAAAAGAAGCTCAGGGACAGTGCCCAGGCCCTGAGTTCAAGCCCCAGGATTGGAAAAAAAAACCACACAAAAAAACAAAAAAAATTACATTAGTTCATAGTTCACTCTTATACAAATCATCCTTTTTGCCTGAATTTTGTTTCTTTTCTTTCTTTTTTTTTTTTTTGTCAGTTGTGGGGCTTGAACTCTGGGTATGGGCACTTGTCCCTGAGCTTCTTTTGCTCAAAGCTAGCACTTGAACACACAGTGCCACTTCTGGTGGTTCTGGTAGTTAATTGGAGATAAGTCTCACGGACTTTCCTGCCTGGGCTGGCTTTGAACTGCAATCCTCAGATCTCAGCCTTCTGAGTAGCTAGTAGTACAGGTGTGAGCCACCAGTGCCTGACTTGAATTTTGTTTTCTTATTAGTAGACAGGTCAGATAGAATTCTCCTGACTGGACAAGATCAAGTTAATGTTTTTATTCTTAAACAAATACAACAGAGATCTCCCAAACACCCAGATCTTCACATTTTGCATGGGATAGTTTCCCTGTCAGGAAGACAAAGAAATTTCTCTGATTGGTCATGCATTGTTTCAAGCCTACCTGTCTAAAGAGAAATAGCTTTAGCCCAAATAGCGCAGAAGAGCTCCAATGACAGGAAAACAGCCACGGAATTTAGAAATTTCCTGTCAAAACAAATGGCCTTTCAAATGACAACAAAGCAAGGTCCAAATGCGTACTTTTGGAGGAGACCTATCAGGGTTCCAAAAAGGACTCCAAATTGATTCATTTCTCTGACTCATTTTCACTGAATGGTGGTAAAAAGAAGCCAATATTGGTCAAAGTGGAAAGACAAGAAAAAGTTCCTGGAATAAAAGTGATTCCAGCAGCTTTGAGGAACTGATTCCATCTTTCCTTTCCACCCAGTGGCTAGCATCTACAGGGAGCACGCTTTCCTGGTTCAGCTCTCCAAAGCTGAAGCGACTTTTTGGGTCCCCAACTCAAAGTCCAGGAGTACTACATTAGGTCTTGCCACTCACCCCCGCCCCCCTCACACCCCACGCCCATGACAAATAAAGAAACGTGGTGAATGACAGGGAAAAGATTTACATGGTAGTTGTAGGAAGACAGCACTTGAGAATACCTTCAGCTGTCTTCCAGGGTGCAGGATTGTTAGACAGGGAGCACTAAGGGTGGTGGGTGAGAAAGGGCTGCATAGTTAAAACAGTCTCTAGTCACAAGTATGGCCGGATTGACCATTGGCTTAGTCTTTGGAGGACGTCATGAGGATTTGCCTTTTGTCACACGATGTTTACTAGTACAATGTGTGCAAAGAAACTGCAGGAAGAAATAATTGACATCAAAGAACACAGATACAAAGTGCTTTTAGTTAACTGAAGAGACCAGCATAGCTGGCTTTTACATTACCTCTTACATCACCCGTTCTCTCATTCCTGCATCCCTCTCATCTATCCCAGTTCTGTTTTTCACACATGTACATTGAGTGTTATGACCCTATTCTCTCACTGTTCTCTCTCCATTAGTCTGCTTTCCCCTCCCCTTAATTCCTATCCCTTTCGGATAAGACCTGTTTTAGCTTCGTGGTATTAATTTTGTTAAGCTGTCTGTTAGTTGTTTAAAGAGGTTAAGCATTGGAAACCTATCTCTGTGAATACCATACTTTACTCAGTTTGATTGTACATACAAACATATGACCTTATATGTATTTTCATGAATGTTTATATTGTAGGTCTAACTTCCACATATGAGAGAATGTATGTGTACTTTGTCTCTATGAGCCTTACTTTACTCAGTATAATTTTTTCCAGATCAACACATTTCCCTGAGGGAGACATAATATTGTTCTTCCTAATGAATAAATAAAATTCATATCTATCTATCTATCTATCTATCTATCTATCTATCTATCTATCTATCTATCTATCTATCTATCTATCATCCATCTGTCTAGTTATTTAGCTATATATGTCAAGTCTTTCATTTTAAAAGTTACCTATGTATCTGAAAGCTCAAGTGAAGAGTTAGTGCTTTTAGCAAAAGTGGCTGTTAAGTTTTTTCAAAGTAATTGAAATTATTAGGCAATTATCATAACCCCCATATCAAAGGTATTACCTGCAGTGAAGCTAATGGGAAACTAGCAATGTATTGCTCAGCTGTGTAACCTCCAAAGTGACTGATATTTAAGTTAATTAAAATCAAGTGAAACTAGAGGACTTAATAAGATTTTTTTTTCTGGTAACATCAAGAGAGATTTATCATGAAATGCCTGTGAAACTGCTCTGATAGATTGACACCTAAGTTGACTCTGAGGGCCTACAGAGGACATTACATGGGATGAACTTTTTCCTTGGTACTAATTTTCCTGTGCCTGTGTCATTTCTGTAGCCATCTACCTAACTACTTTTAAAGTGTTCCTATTCTGTAAATGTGCTGGCCTTGTGTCCTGGTGTTTTATGACAAAGTTGTTGAAGGCATGCTTTTTATCAGATAACAGGTTAAGGACTCAGAGTTTATTTGCCTTTTGTCTCCTTGTGGAGACAAAGACTCAAAGAATGAGGTGATAAACCCAGAGCTGGTAGTCATAGAACTTTTCCTAGCTTGCCACTGACCTTTTCTAGTTGCCCTTGGGACAAATCTTGTCTTCTTCAGGGCCTTTTTTTCCTTCTGATAAATAAAGCCATTCACTGAAAGTCTGAGTTTTTTTTAGCTCTTAAAAGCAAAAACTGGTGAAATGAGAGAATTATTAGACAAAGATGTACAAATATCAGATAATTTAATGAACACCTAGGACCTCCTCCTTGGGAAAATGCAAAAAACATTATACTTACTTTCATGGGAGTAATTTCTTCTTTATCTCTTCCCCCTTACCCCCATGTTTTTAGAGTAACTGGCCTCCAAGAGTTGTGTTCTTAAATTACTGATTGTATGATTCAGCATTTGAAATTGCTCTCTTCAGCATTTGAAATTGCCTTATCTCTTGAAAAGAAACAAGTATAAAAATGGTGCTGCCTTTCTCAGTTGCTGTGTTTTTTCTCTTCCTTTTGAATTACTCTACCATCTATTTACAGTGGGTTCCTTCAGGACAAAGGCTCTCAGTATTTCAGTATTCATCCCAGTAGCTAAGAGGTGGCTGGATGCTCACAATAACATGTTAATTATAGTAATACAGACCATGGTATAATGACATCTGAAATCTTGATAAGCATAGGATAGATTAATAATATTTTCAATCCTATATAAAACAGTACATACACAACATTTAAGGCAATGTATAAAGGTCTTTGTACTTATGTGTTAATTAGGTTTCCATCCACATCTGTAGTATAGATACAACTATAGGAATACATTCAAAAATTGCTTTAAATTGTCAAAATTAATCACTAGGACTACTATTCTTAAATCCTTTTATTTAACACCGTGGCCTCTTAGCTTTCTATATGTTACCTGGAATCCTGATTAAAGATTTGGTTTGGATATTCTAGTTGGCTAAAAAATACTATACACACAACTGCTTTCTTAAATAGATCATCTGGAATATAGCCTCTCTTAACTGGTAGTAATTATTACATTAGTATGTGATCATTTTTAATAATTATTAGGCATAGGTAATCTTATTGCCTACTGTGACAGGTGTATGCAGAATTATTTTCCTCAAAACTAGCTAGCTCAGACTTCAGAATTGGAGTTTTATTAGATTTATCCAGGCACAGAGTTCAGAGACAACCAGTTTTTAAGGATTGTGCCCTTATGCATTGATCTTCTTCTCCACAAGGAGACACTTTCATATGTTTTGGATAATTAAAATTTTTTCTTTCCAGGATATTCTTAGGAGAGGACCACAAAGACTTAATAGCTATGTGTGTATGATCATATAAAATAATATTTATCAAAATGAACTCCAAGAAGTGGAAACAGTGTTTTCTTTGTTACTGTTTTTTTCCCATTCCTTTAATCTTGTTTGTAAGTTTATCTGCTTTGGGGAGGGCAAGGGGGGAGCACAGAAAGGGTAGCACAAAGGGTGAACAAATGCAGCAGTGATACTCACTAGACACTACCTTAAAAATGAACAACACAACGAAAATGGGTAGGGATGGGAGGGATAAACAGGAGAGATGGAGTGAAAGGGCAACACGTCAAAAAGAAATGCACTCATTACCTTATGTAACTGTAATCTCTCTGTAAATTACCTTTACAACAACAATAAAATATACATTAAAAATTTTCCTTTCATAGCTATAAATAACATGATTATGATACTACCTCTTTATTTTTCTCTTTTTGGCCTATGTATCAACTTCCTACCAAGATAGAAAAGGATTATGCCTTGCTGTTCCCATTTATTACACACGCTCACTTCCCATCCTCCCAAGATAATTTATCATAATTTTAGTTAAATCAATATTCAGTGTTTACATTATTATGATTCTATATGCTATTCAGAATCTAACCATGTAGAAAACTATAATTACTTTCCTCTTCCTGCACACATTTTTGTTTTTTTCTCAATAATTGCCTTGTTTGTTTTAAAAATTGCTTTAGTTTTCTGTGTCTATATTTCTGACTCAATCCGGTATCTAAACCAATGTTTCTCAAACTATCTGTGATGAATGACAAAATAACAAAATTCATATTTGTTATAGACGCTTTCCTAAAATACAATAAAATACACTGTTTATTAATAGCACCTTTTGGCCAACCCTACTTTGTACAGCATAGTTCAAATCTCCTGTAATGCATCTATAGGACATTCTATCTATTCTTCTTGATGAAGCCTTTTCAGAGCCTTTTGACACACCAGCATGGAATGGCCTTCTCTTCTTGTCCCTTCTTAATTCCTGACCATAACTGGGCAACTTTGCTATATGTTTCTGCTATCATCTCATGCTATCAGCCTGTAGTAACAGGGCCAGTAAATCATGGAGTGAAACCTCTAAACTGTGAGTCAAAATAAACCTTTTTATCTTCGTAAGTTGATTATCTTAGGAACTTGGTGCAATAACCGAAAAAGACTAACACATTATCACCCTTCTATTTTCTCTTTTAAAAGTGTTTCTATTTATATATTAACCTCTTGGCTTCATCTCTCAAGGAGATTTTCCACATACATGGATTTTCTGCTTCCTTTGTTGTCAAGTTGCTAACTTGCCTTTTCTTTCGACCATGTAGTTTTGGATGTAGTTGCTGGCTCAGGCTCCATTGACATCTCTCACCAGCTGTGGGAACTTGACCAGTCATTTTACCTCTCAGAAGTTCAGCTTCTTCATCAATACTTATCCCATAAATGATCATACTGAACACTGGGGTGGTAAACCATATTTGCAACCAGTGTTTCATAAATGAATGCCGTTCCTGTCCCTTCTGTTAAAAGTTTCACCTGTCCCTCTTCCTTTATCACAGATAATCTCTTGACTAGAAAATTACATTGCCATGCAAGTTAGAAGGAACTTGAACTCCCAGGAGAGCTTTTCTAAGGTATAATACATAAATATCATTTCTTAGACTTAGTAACACCTCCTCTCGCTGCCCTGCTCAGATATTGGTTTTTGATGTCCTCTCTAGAGCAGTATGGGACCTCTCTCCAAAATGCTGATCTTATCATTGAATTCCTGAGCTTTCCTGATCAAGACCAAGCTCCCAGCAACAAGCCACAGGTGCTGTCCTGTGCCTTTGCCTTCAAGCCTTCCTCAGTAAGGCCCACAAGTTCCTTGGCTTTCTCTCAAGTTCTCTGCCAGCCCTACAGGTCCTGGAGCCAATGCTGTTCTTCCATTAAGGGTCAGTGATGTTTGCACCATCCTGGGAGCTTTACTTAACCTATTTCTACCTGAATCTCAGTCCCCATGCTGAATTAGTACATCACAGTCACATCCTAGTTCTACATTACTCTGCCACAGAACTGTAGCTGTTTGGTTATCGTTACCATCCTCCAAATGGTAAGTGCTCTGAAGAGGGAATATGACTTTCTTATTATCTTATCCTTAGACTTTCCCCCATTATAATATGTGGTATATATCATTTTTGAAATAACATATTTGTACAGTGAATGTATGAAAAAAATCTTAAGCAATTTTTTTGGTTTGCATATGCCTAAAGAAAACAATTATTGAATTAATAAGCATGAAAAATAATTTTTTGCAGACATTCAGAGTTCAGAACTCCCCTTTAATAAAAATGACATTGTCCTTAAAAGTGTGTTTATATTTGGAAATACAGACTGAGGTGTTGTAAATGCTCAGTCCTCTTCTATATGCTTACTAACTCCCACTGCCCACAGCATGTCAGCAATCTCCCTTTAACAATGTCCAAAGCAGATACAGACAGCTTTGCCTCTTCTCTAATCAGCCTAGCAATAATATTTCAGTCACATTCCTGGGTGCTCATTGCCCTTCCTAAAATACAAACTGCATGTGGTTGCTAGCCAAATTAAGACAGGGTAAGCTTTACATGTCTAATGAAGGAACAGCTCAAAAGATTAGGAACAAAGCATTTTGGTCACACCAATATACACTTCAGGCATGTGAGGGAAAGGATTCTTGTTCATCCACCAATAGGTCCTATCAATCCCTGCTTTTATCCTGGTTGCTCTGGAAGGAGTCTGTATCAACATAATGAGGGTGCTCATGAACCAGCTCATTATCATTTTAGAAATTTTCAGGGCTGAATCAAACACCAGACTTTATGTTCAAGCTGTACTACCAACAGACATTTATTTAATGAACTATTTTCTGCTTACAGATGGAGGTTGAAGTTGTATTTACATGTTCTAAATGTCAGCCTGCTTCTTTAGACTTAGTAAAAAGAAGAAAAGACAAAACATGCTGCACTGAACCTTGTTATGGCATCCTAAACATAGGGATCCATCTTCTGACAACTTACCTGTTGTTGTTGTTATTATTATTATTATTAAATCTAGGATGGCTTCAAACCTTGAACCTCAAATCTTTGCTTCCTAAGTATCTAGGATCACAATAGTCTTGAGCCACCTCACCTGGTTACCAATGATACTTTCATGCCTTTCCAAAAGAAAATGAACAGTCTTTGAGGAAGGTCAAAGGAAACTGACAAAGCGAGATCAAAATTGCAAAGTTCACATTGACAAAAGGAGGGTGTTAAGTAGGCTATTAAATGGAATCAAAAGCCATTATATGCATATGAGACCAAAGTGGAAATTGATCAGAAGAGTTAATCACCCTCACCTTGCCCTCTGGGTGCAAGGTATCACCATACTTGGACACTGGCTTCATCTCTATAAGGGCAACAGACTCTAGGGAGTTGGGGGCTAATGAAGAGGAAGAAAGAGAAGATAATCCTTGGATTCTATTTATGTTGTTCAAGGCAGTAGTTTTACTGAGCCCAACCGATTTGGACCACAAATACATTAATCTATTAAAGGGCTTTCATTCGCATCTGGAGAGATGTATTAGGTCTTTTTTATCCCACAGGAATTGGATTTAGTTGTTTAGTGCTTTGAGCCACGTATAGTCATGGAACTTTATTGAATATCTGGGTTGATTGATTCACAGCCTAGTTGGCCTTAGGAAAGTCACAGAGAGAGCTGACAACAGCAAGCCAAGGGTGTCCATTTCCAGTTTTGATACCTTGGGCATAAATACATGGGCTATGGATCTTGTTTTTTCTTAGGTACTCAAAGTCCCTAGATATGTCGTGATGTGACTTTGCTTTTTCTCATCACCCATGAATTGGACCTAACAGGTCATTATATTTTACACATCAAAAATACAGCCTCTCCTCCACCTGTTTCATGAAACTGTGGAGGTAGTTAGCATTTACTCATTGCCCATTCTGACGTGGCACGTACTACTCACTTTGCTCATTTAACTCAATCTTCATAGCTTCAAGGAAGATTCTATTATTTCTATTTTACAGATAAGGAAACTAAGACTCATGGAGGCCATTTGTCCAACATTGCTTAAGTGGTACAGCCAGGGTTTAAACCCAGGTCTATGTCTGATGTCAATTAAGAGACCTCTGTGTGTGTGTGTGTGTGTGTGTGTGTATTTGTGTGTGCATGTGTGTATGCATGTATATATCTGTATAAAATTGTAATCACAAGTGGGTATTATGATACATGCCTACAATCTCAGTACTCAGGAGACTGAATCAGGAGACTCTATCTCAAAAGAAAAAAAATTAAAGCATTGATAATTTATTAAGGAAGTCTGAGTTCTTCAAAACTTAAATATAGCTGGATGCTGATGGCTCACACATGTAATCCTAGCTACTCAGGAGGCTGAGATCTGAGGATCACGGTTTAAAGCTAGCCCGGGCAGGATAGTCCATGAAACTCTTATCTCCAATTAACCACCAGAAAACCAGAAGTGGTGATGTGGCTCAAGTAGTAGAGCATTTGCATTGAGCTGAAGAGCACAGGGACAGGGACAGACAGAGTTCAAGCTCCAGACTGACAAAAAAAAAAGTTAAACAGAATAATCATATGATATAGCAATTTCACTCCTGGGTAAATACCCTCAAAGAATTCAAAGCAAGGACTGAGATTCTTGCACACTAATACTCATGATACTATTTTTTTTCACAGCCAAAATGTGGAAACAATCCAAGTGTCCATCAACTGCTGGATGGATAAACTGCATTTTACAAATACATGTTAGCGGGGCTGGAAAGGTGGCCCAGTGGTAGAGCGCTTGCCTTGCATGCCTGAGGCCCTGGGTTCTGTTCCTCAGCACCACATAAGCAAAAAGAAAAAAGCCAGAAGTGGTGCTGTGGCTCAAGTGGTAGAGCGCTAGCCTTGAGCTGAAGAGCTGAGGGACAGTGCCCAGGCCCAGAGTTCAGGCCCCATGACCGGACCCCCCACCCCCCCAAAAAAACCCAAATACATGTTAGCCATTTAATGGGATAGAGTGTTGGTTCATGCTACTATAAGGGTGAATCCTGAAAATGTTATACTAGTGAAAGATTTCAGATACTAAAAGACAAATATTGTATAGTTGTATTTCTATGTGGTACCTAAAATAGGTAGATTCACAAGAATGGAAAATAAAATGGATCTTTGTTTTGAGGAGAGAGGGAATGAATAAAAAGTTTTATTGTTGTTGGTGGTTAGGTAGCACTGTGGATATTCCCAATGCCATTGTATAATACACTTTAAAATGGTTAACGTGGTAAACTTAATGCTATGTATATTTTACTACAATTAATTAAAAATGATCTAGCTTGATGAAAAGAATCCAGTAGATGTAAATAGCAATCTTAATTCTGTTCCCTGTTCCCTGTATAAATCGGGAAAGTGACTTTTAACATCTGGAATCAATGTTTTCTCATATAAAAGATGGAGATGATATGCCTAATTTATTAAATATCTATGCCCACTATGTATACTGAGTGTAAAAACTCAGTATGCAGCGCAGAGGTGGAGGTGTCATGATGGTGATACATTATCGTTACTGCTAGCTCTGAAATTTAGCACATGCACACTGCTGAATGGTTAAATGGTAACTGAAATTTTGTTCTTGTTTGGGAAGAATTTAAAATTTTTTTTTTATTTCAACAGAATGCCAGTGAAGAACCAGGTGTTTGAAAAATGTGGCTATGTTAAGTTAAATGAGCCTTTTTTTGGACTCCAGATGGGAGCATAAAGCTGTTTGAAACCCCAATGGTCTTTTCTTGTTGATTTTCACATGACTGAGAAGAGAATTCAACCATAGTGGAGGGGAGTTGTCAATGTGTCCTGGAAGTCAGCTCATGTGGCTACTTGGGAAGAGATAAGATGTTGGAGCAAAAGCTCCTCACCCTTGCAAACAAGAGGGTTGTGATCAAAGCCTCTGAAGAAAACTTTATGGATGGCATTGCTGAGAAGCTAGTTACAGGGCTCTCCACAATGCCCTTCACCCTTTGCCTTGTATCTTTGGAAAATGGCAGATGTCTGCTGAGTCTGAAAACTCAAATAAATCATATAAGGACTTCTATTAGATTGTTAGATTTCTGTGCTCATAGAGTAAATGATCAGTCCTCCTACCCTGTATATTAAATCTGCTCTCAACGAATGTTAACATTTTCTCGAATAAGTTATGCCAGATTCTTACGGGCATTGACTGCAGCCCCCTAATAAGTCACAGCTGTAGACCTGGAAACTTGTCCTTTGAACATTTGGAAGTGTCTCTGCAGGCTCCTTGCTTCGCTTGAGACACATATGGCCACTGAAAAATAATCTGCCTTTGTATTTAACCCTTCTTACATTTCAGAAACTATTCTGTGGAGTTGAGCTTAATTTGAATCTCTAATGATTACCAACAGCAAATACATTCCTTCCAGTCAACTTTCGCCCCTGTGTATGGCCTATATGCCTGATGACAGTGTCTTAAATAATAGCTAGTTTCCTTTTAAAATGTTTATGTTGAACTGGAAGTAAATACGATTTTAGGCTACTTTGTTTCACAAAGGTCATGTGTACAAATGGTGTTAAAACTAATTAGACTAAGTTTATAAAAGTAGATTAATCACCATAGTCTAATCATTCAGACAATTATTGCCATATTCTGGTGTATAACTCTCCAGACTCTTTTCAAAATGAGTTTATAATCCACTTAATTTTTAAACTTACCATTACCAAGTACCAATACATTCTGTATGTATTTCCAAATGTAGTTATAAACACACACACACACACACACACACTCACACACACACACACACACACATACTTTGTGTAGCCCAGGTGGGATTGGAACTTAAAATCCTACTGCCTCAGAGTCCCCTGAGTACTCGTATTATAGGCACAGCCCACCATGCCAGGCTCAATATAAAGTTTTAAATGGCTTATGTCTTACCATGTGGATTTCAAATAATATATTTGAATGCTTTCTAATTTTGGACTTGTAAAATTTACAACCTACTAGTTAGAATTAAGATCATCTTTATTTTTTAATAGAAAACTCCAAAGAATAGTG
This sequence comes from Dipodomys ordii, assembly GCF_000151885.1. Taxonomy (NCBI): domain Eukaryota; kingdom Metazoa; phylum Chordata; class Mammalia; order Rodentia; family Heteromyidae; genus Dipodomys; species Dipodomys ordii. The sequence continues at coordinate 3,386,089 of NW_012267348.1, read as the reverse complement.
ACATGGATGAGATGAACATTTAATTTCTCTTTTTAAAATTATTATTATCTTTAAGTAGTTGTACAAGTGTGTTTCTATTTAACAAAATAGCTTATGAATACAATGCATCTTGATCAATGTCACTCCTATCAATGTTCTCATCCATCTCTCCCCTAACTGACCTTTCCTTCACTCTTCTTAATTTTGTAGGATATACATTGAATTCTTGACTACATTTCCCACTCTTTTCTTCTTCATTTGTCTACCCCTTTTCTCTTGACGCCATCCTAACCCACCTCCTTTCAAGTACCCTCTTCCTGGTGTTTATTTTGTTGAATTTTTGACTTTGCCTTTATAAGGAATTACACTATGTCAGTTCTCCCTTAAATCTACCATATTTCAGGTAACACATTTATAAACTAAATATAGCTTCCACATGTAAGGGAAAATATGCATCCTTGTCTCTCTGAGCCCAATTTATTTGTTTTTCCAAGTCTTTCAATTTCTTTACAAATGGTACAATATCATTTTTTCTAATGGATGATTAAAATTCTATTGTATATATATATATGTATGTATATATATTTCACATTTTCCTTATAACATTCATCCATTAAGAGACATCTGAGTTAATTGTATATCTTGGCTCTGGTGAGTAGTACTGCAATGAACATGGTTGTGTTGGTGGGTTTACTGTATCCTGGTTCATAATATTTTGGATAAATGCCCAGGAATAGAATAGCTGGATCACAGGTTAGTGAGGTCATGCTCCACTGTCAATATGGCAGTCATCAGGGATTCAGGCTTTGTTTATGTTTTGCTCTATCATTTTTCTGAAGAGCTTCCATCCGTGGGATCACTCCTTGGCCCTAAATAGCTTCAGTTCTGGATATCACATCCAGGTTCTAGGTAGTACAAAGAACAAAGTAAGGAAGAGTCCAAAGATATTCTTACACAAGCCCCATTAGTCATTTTGTTTTTTTTTGCAGTCTTGGGACTTGCTCTATGACTTTGAGCCATAGCTCTACTTCTGGTTTTCTGGTGTTTAAGTGGAGATGAGAGTCTCAGGAAGCCTGCTTGGGCTGGCCTTGAACTGAAAGCCTTAAATCTGATCCTTCTGAGTAGCTAGGATTACAGGCATGAGCCACCAGTGCCCAGCCCAGTTAGCCACTTTTAAGTAGCCTTTCTAGAAACCTCATGAAACAAGGATTTCTGCTTTTCTGTAGTTGTTATATATACTTAGCTGCAAGGGAGACTGTACAGGGAAGTTAAGATAGTTTTACCTCTAAGTAAAAACGGGAAGAATAATTACTGTGGCGCAGTTTTCTTTCCTACCATGGATTTCTTCTAATTAAATACTTTTACACATCCATAATTGTTTCCTTGTGATTTAGAGCAACAACATTTAGAAATACTATATGTTTTTCTTATTGTAAAAGCAATGTATGCTTGCTGAAAACAATTCAACTTTACAGACACTAATCTGTTTCAATACTTTAGCACTTTGAAATGTGTTAATTCATGTTCTTCAGCATTATACAACGGAGTCGATTACAATTCCCTCTTCTTGTCTAATCAATCAGTCTTGCAAGGAAAACCAACATATTAATTTGTGTTTTGATCACTCATCAGTTTCTTATTTTTCTATTGACACACTCATTTAAAACATTTTAAAGGGCTCTTAATACATTTAATATTTACTGGATAGTTACCATGTGTTCTAATATTTTTCAAATTTATTGCTTTTTTTTTTTTGTCGGTTGTAGGGCCTGAACTCTGGGCCTGGGCACTGTACCGCTGCTCTTCAGCTCAGGGCTCGCTCTCTACTACTTGAGCCATAGCACCACTTCCAGCTTTTTCTGCTTATGTGATGCTGAGGAATCAAACCCAGGGCCTCATGCATGCAAGGCAAGCGCTCTACCACAGAGCCACCTTCCCAGCCTTCTCCTTTGTTTTTTGACATACATAAAACCCCCTTAAATATACACATGTAAATACATTTATTTTTTCTTGTCCTGGTGCTTGAACTTAGGGAGTAGGTGTTGTCCCTGAGCCTCTTTGTGCTCAAGGATAGTGCTCTACCACTTGACGAACAGTGCCACTTCTGGCTTTTCTGATTAGTTTATTGGACATAGAGTCTTACAGATTTTTCTGCCTGGGCTGCTTCGAACCACAATCCTCAGATCTCAGCTTCCTGAGTGGTTAGGATTACAGGTGTGAGCTACTGGTGTTTGGTCTGTAAATACATTTTTTTTAAGCCTTCTCTTTGCTTGTAAATGCTAACACGTAAGGAAAGAAACATATGTAGTTTCAAATTTTTCTAGGTGAAAATTTAAAAAAGCACTGTGTTGGGCTTGGAATTAACCCTCACAATGAGAGCTTCCACACTGAAGTAGGTCCTAGGTTGAGATTCCTCCTCTCTCCTCTAGCAGAACTTTGTGCTGATTATTTGAGGTATAGAATCAGTCTGTTTCAACAATAAACGGAGGGAGCCTATTGGCTACAGTTGTCAGGGTCCTGAGAACTGATAAGTAACTGAAGAATTTGTTTTACTGGAATGCTATTTTTCTTTAGGTTACATTATGCCTCATTTTAGGGAGATTATAAATTGGGGGTGGGGCTGTTTACCTGTGAGATTAAAAGAATTAGAGGAGATAATAAACATAAAAGCACCTGGTGCCTTAATTAGCTCCTGGAGATGAGAAAATCAACAGATGTTTCCCCAATCTTCTCAGAAACAAAAGACTTTAGGTGTACAGTGCGAACAGTCCCTTTTGTACTAACAATCTCTTTATTATGTAAATAACCCCGTTTTTTTCTGTTTGGTAGTGCCTATCTTCACTAGCCCCACTATAATAGGGCCTTCCTGACTTTCCCTCCCTCCAACATTTGGCTTTGGGGCCAGTCTTACACATCCTTTTCTAGCCTCCCTCCCAAATCAACTCCAAAAACCATGGGTAGAATTCTTTTAACTAAAAGTTTTCAGTTACTGGGAAATGAGGGTAGGGTGGGAGACTGGTTAATCTTCCACATCTGTCTGCTTTCTTCTCTTGCCTTTTCGAGTTCAAAATTAACTGAGATCTGGAGGGAGAAACAGCTTAGGTAAAATAGCACAGCAGTGGGAGGAGAGGGCCACAGTGCCAGCTTTCCCTGCACAAGTTCCAAGTCCTTTACAGATGATGACCTGATACGATTAGATGCTCACAAGTTGGAGCATCAGAGGTCAAAATGATCATTAGTGGAAGCCTGAAGAAGAGCTATTTCATACCGAAGGGGAATAATATACCAGACAAACAGGAACATTAATTATTTCCATTTGCTCTGTTCTTGCTTCTGTTGAGAAAGGTGAGCTGCCTTCTTTAAGCTGCAAGCTGGCAGATTTCACTTGTGCTATTTTTGAGGCCTTGGCAGCAGAGCTGCCTCTCCATCCCAGATCTCTGAGAAATCCAAAGAATCTGGTACAGGGTGTTCCTGCGAAAGAAGATCTTGACAAGTCTCCACAGAATCTGGGAGATGTGGAATGGAACAAGAACGTGTGGCAATGGGCTGAGGCCCCAAGTCCACACCAGTTTCTGAGCACAGAGGAAATCATCCTCGGGCCCTTACTGCAGAGAAAGAGTCAGAGGAAGCCTGGAAGTGAGGCTTGTTGGGAGCCAGTTACTCACCATGTGCCAGCCAGGTTCCCCCAGCTGTGGAGGGATTACTCATAAATATCAGTTACCAACTATCCATCTGGGTATACCAGGTTCCCCTGGAGTTTATGAGCAAAATAGCTTTCATAATTTCATCTCCGGCATTCACCGAGTTTCTATTTACTCTCCAGGAAGTTCACATAATGCACATTTGTGTGATAAGGGGGTGGGTTGTGGTGCATGCTGGGAAACAGTGCTTTGACCCAAAAATCTATTAGTAAATTTAGAATGAGCAAAAATGACTCTGGCACTGGCTGAATTTGCTCTGGTTCTTTTGGTATGCTTGAGCAGTTTAGGTGGTTCAATTCATTCTGAATCTCACCCCTCTCAATGACCCGAATGTCCTCCCAAATTTTACGTGTTGAAACTTCAATAGATGAAATTAACTGGACCATTGGGGAATGACCAGGCTTTGAGAGCAGATCCTTCATGGATGGGATTAGTGCTTTAATAAAAGAGGCCCCACAGACAGGTCTGGCCCCCTTTTAACATGTGAACACACAATGAGAAAGAAATAGGAAGAAAAGCTGAATCTACCAGTGCCTTGATCTTGGATTTCCAGCCTTCAGAACTTTGAGAATACATTCTATTGTTTTTTTTTTTGTCACTCAGTCTGTGGTTCTTAGCCCACATGGGCTGAGATATTATTCATCTTTCACCTTTCTAGCTTCAACACATTTGGAAATAGTTCAGAGTTCATAGTTGTTCTGAATTTCAGAGTAGGGCCTTTGGAAACACTCTTTCACCTCCTCTCCACCAGCCTATCCCACATCTGTGACAATGGAGAATCAGGAGTCCAAGGCCAGACCTGTACTTAGTAGTCTTATAGTGCAGGTGTTAATTTCACAGGAAAGAGAGACTTGCTCTGCAAGGATGTTCTAACCCAAAAGAAAAGGAGATGGGAGAAGACAGGAAAATAGATGTTGTATGCCTCCAGCAAGAGTTCTCCCACAGGCAACTGGATCTCATCTGAGCACCCTGGAGAGAGTTGCAGGCCATACCAAGCAGTTTCCATCACAACTATGCCTATGGCAGCACCAGAATTACTGAATTGCTGCGTTAGGAGCTAGGAGCCTCAGGGCAGCAAAGAGTGGGTTAGAGCAATGTAAAGGAGAGTCGGTCTGAGACAGTGAAGGTCCAGAGACCTTGTTCTTTCCTTGGTACTTAGAGGACTATTCGCCTGGGTATGTAAATTGCCAACATCCCAGGCCTGGCCATCCACATTTCCAAGAAGGTAGGAGCCAGGGTGTGGAATGGATCCTAGCTCTCTCCTAGTTAACATCAGCTAAAGGACTGAGGAAAAGACCACTAAAGGGCTGTCTGTGACTCAGGCAAGCTGCTCCAGGGCCTCTCGGCACTATAAATGTGAAAGACTTTGAGTGGGACAAGTGATAGTCAATTTGGGATCCTCCAGTTAATATGGTTTATAGGTAGGGATGGTGTAGTCCTTAGCACTTCAGAGACTAAGGGACGGAGTTTGCAGCCAGTTTGGGCTATCTGGGGAGTAGGTGTGTGTGGGTAGGTGGAGAGTCTTGCATTGTGCCTAGAGAAGCTCAGCCTATTTGGAATTTCTTTTCTTTTCTTTTTATTTATTTATTTTTTTGTTGGTCATGGAGCTTGAACTCTGGGCCTGGGTGCTGTCCTTCAGTTCTTCAGCTCAAGGCTCTACCACTTGAGCCACAGCGCCACTTCCGGTTTTCTAGTGGTTTATTGGAGATAAGAGTCTCATGGACTTTCCTGCCTGGGCTGGCTTTGAACCATGATCCTCAGATCTCAGCCTCCTGAGTAGCTAGAATTACTGGCATGAGCCACTGGTGCCCGACTTGGAACTTTTTTTTTTCTTTTCTCACCTCAGTAAAGAACCACCAAGAAGTGATGGTGGTGGAGCAGTGCCAACAATGACAGTCATTGGCTTTGAGATCCTACAGCGTGCCTTAGTCTTTTGGATCCAGTACCCTGCAGGCCTTTACTACCTTCCTTCTCCTGCTCTGATCAGGGTTCTTGGATTAACTTCCAGTGTTGTTAGACTTTTCTGCCTGCCTTTCTAGGGCTGCTCTGTTTCTCATTGCAGTTCCCTTTCTTCTACTCAAGTTGGAGGAGGTTGCTGTTGGGGTTTCATCTTGACCTTCCCATTGTGTTGATTCCAGTTCTCACAACCACCTTGGGGAAGTTTGTCACCATTGCAAACCTTGATGACCAACTGATCCTGCCAAGGTAGGATGCCCTCTCTCCATCAAAGTTAAAGTTTTGATTCTTCAAAATATTATCTTTTGTGTCCTAACCTTCTTAGAGTCTCTCCATCCAAAATGATGTAGAACAAGTACAAAGTGATGAAGAACAACTCTGCCAAGCAGGGTTGCAGGACAGGTAAATGGCTTCTCAAAGGGTATCATGAAAAACTTCTTTCCCTACTAGAAGCTCCAGAGAGTCCTCCCAGTTCTTCCAGATCTCACATCTCTGTGCAAGGTGCTCCTATTGCACATTAATTTCAAAACTTTATCCTTGATCTAGAATGTTCTCTTTCCAGGATGGAATTCCATGAAACAATCTACCATTTCCTCTCATAAAGGTTTTACTTATAAAATATCCCTCAATTACTTCTGTTTAAACTTGAAAAAAAATCCAGTGATTTCAAATTGTAAATTCAGTTAAAATTTACTTTCCAAAAATGTTGTAGGATAACCCTGCCAGGGTCCAGAAGCAGAAAGCAAATGAAGCAGGCAAACAAGATAATCTAGAGGATGATAGAACAGGATCTCTGATTAGTGAAGCACAATTACACAGAATACATAAATTATTGATTCTTGTGTAAAAATCACACAGTGGAAGGGAAAAAACTAGGCTCCTTATCATCTTTCCTTTTCATTCTACTTGTCAAGATAGTTTCAGATTCTCTGAAGTGTAGTAATTTTTTAATGCATGTCTGATTTAGAGGATTGATAACTGCATTAAGTACCTTTTGTACTTACTCTTTGGAAATGTGGTTCTTTGGGAATCCCATGGCTTTGGAGCAGCTCCACCCTTTGTCCATTCCTTACTTACTATAGTGTCTTAGGTATTTGCCTCCATGTCTTTGCTCCTTTTCTGAACTGAGAGTTTATTGAGAGTTGATACATACTTGCATATGTCTTATCAATAGTGAGTTTCCCAGTGGTGTGAATAAGTGGAAATTTTAAGAATATAATTTTGAATACTGATAATGAAATAATTTTATAATGAGAGTTTTCATATGGTATGAATGTTTTGGTGACTCTGAGATAAAGAATGCATACTCCATTTATATTTGTAATAATTTGTAGAGGGAAAAGATGGATGTTTCAGTTGTGAAACACTTTTTCTTAGTTAATTATATTGGTATATGGTTTCCAGGGTATATGTAAAACTTAAAGGCACACACACACACACACACACACACACACACACACACACACACACACACTCATGCACGTATGCCTTGTTGAGAGTAGTAGGGATCATTTCACTGTGCTCTTGAGGAAGGCAGCAGATGTGTCCTCAATTCTGTCAGAGTTGAAGTCTTACTGTCCCCAGAGTGTTGGGGCTTGTGATCCTGGCTCTCAGGGGATGAGTTTGGAAACAAGACCTTCTGGTTCTTAGTGGCAGGGACACCTGGGAGAAGGGACGTCTGGTCAACCAGCAGGCTCTGCCTGTGGCTCTGCCCTAAATAAGATCCTGAGATGCAGAAATGATTTCATTCTCTTTCTGTCTTTATGTTTTGGTGTTTAATGATTCCTCCTCCTCCTCCTCCTCCTCCTCCTCCTCCTCCTCTTCTTCTCTTTCTCCTTCTCCTTCTCCTCCTCCTTCCCCTTCCCCTCCCCCTTCCCCTTCCCTTTCTACTTCCCCTTCCTCTCTTCCTCTCTTCCTCCTCCTCCCACTTCTCCTCCCCTCCCCCTCCCTCTCTCCCTCTCCCCCTTCCCCCCCTCCTCCGGCTTGAACTCAGGGCCTGGGCGTTGTCCCAGGCCTCTTTGTACTCAAGACTAGCTGTCTACCACTTGAGCCACAGAGCTACTTTCACCTTTTTCTGAGTAGTGTATTGTAGATAAGAGTCTCACCTTTCTGGCCATGATGAGCTCCTTCTGAGACCATGCCTTTCACAAAAGATCTCCTTCATCCCTGTCCTGAAGAGAAGAGGAAACACAAGACATGTGTTTGGTGTTTGGTGCAGAGCCCCAATTCTACTTCATGGATGTGAAATGCCCAGGATACTATAAAATCACGACTGTCTTTAGCCATGCACAAACAGTAGTTTTGTGTGTTGGTTGCTCCATTGTCCTACAGGAGGAAAAGTGAGGCTTACAGAAGGATGTTCCTTTAGAAGGCAGCAGCACTGAAAGCAAGCACTGAACCAAGATGAGTGGGAAGCCATCTCAATGAACACATTTTGGATTAAGAAAAAAAGAGTTATGGGACTTTCCTGCCTGGGCTGGCTTTGAAAGTGATCCTCAGATTTTAGCCTCCTGAGTAGCTAGGGTTACAGGTGTGAGCCACCAGCACCCCGCTGATTCTGGATTTTTCCAGATACTTCAGTTGGTGTTTAGCTTAGTCTTTAGAACTCACAGATTCTCTGAAAACTTTATTCTACCTGTGGCCTTACAGAATGAATCTTTGATATCTCTTGGCATTTTGAGGAGGAACTTTATAGGAGAGAGGACTCATTTTCTTGGAGTTGCACCTTTTATCAATTTCTTAGCCAGGAAGGCAGGTGTTGAGGTCCCAGAGGCGACAAACTTTGGATAAGAGCTGTTCCACACACTAGCTTTGCAGAGGCCAGCTTCCCTTGAAACTGCTGCTGCTGCTGCTGCTGCTGCTATTTCAGGGTCCTGCCCCTCCTAGGCTTCTTTGGAGGCTCTGAAAGAGAGGCCCAGCTATGCTGCCTCTTTCTGCTCTTGACTTCCTCTGGGTGTGGGGTAAGAGGGATTTTGGGAATCTGTCTAAAGGGAAACTGAATTGGGAATATGTAATTTTAATTATAATTCAGGAAGACATTTGGGAATGTGTCAATGAAATAAGTGAAAAATGATAGTTCCTGATTTGGAGGTAGGTAAGTGTTTCATTAATTTGTGGTCATCATATAGAACGGATTAAGTATACTTAAATAACTGAAAGAAAATTCACATCAAGATAGAAATGTGAAATCAAAATGACACAAATGAGTAATAAAAATTAAAAGTTCAAAAAGTAACAAAAATATCCAGATCCTATTAAACTACTGGAAAGAAATCTTATTGATTCATTTATAGCAAGAAAGAATTATTGAGTAGAAATAGCAAAGAAGCTTTTAGGATATTGATAATCTAGTAAACAAAGAGGAGTGAATCAGAAGAGCATATTGGGAAAGATTTAAATTTTAACTGATTTGGCAGAAATAAATGTGGCATAAAATTAATGTCACTATCATGAGGATGTTTATTGACAGCAAAGAGATTAGCAGATCTTGTCAACTTGGTATTGTTGGTTCAAGATTAACATCACGGACAGGAAATCTTGAAATGCCCTGAAATCTTATAACTGAGATATTAAGGTGAGAGTGTATGTCTAGTGAGCTCAAGGTCCTGAATTTTTTTTTTTT
>NW_012267348.1:3338893-3369001 GCF_000151885.1 Dipodomys ordii | reverse complement strand
GTCGGTCTCTTGGGGAGATTAAGCGTTGGAACTCGAACTCTCTTTTTGGTTGGAGAGAGCTGTGGCGGTTCCCTACTGCCCCGTCGCCATCTTGGTCCCCCCCAGCCTCAAGGTCCTGAATTTAAACCCTAGCACCACCAAATTAACCCCCAAACAATTTACCCTCAAAACTTGATAGAATTTTATCCAAATTTGGTAGCAGCCCTAAGAACTTACTATCCTAAAGTCATAATGCTCAAAATAATAAAAACAAATTTTGATCACCATGTTATAGGAAATAAACTTTTTATGTTCTCTTCATAGAAAAAAAGTGAAATCATTAAAGTGTAAGGAAAAAGTTAGATCTTAGGCAGGTGATAAAAGTCACTGTTGTTTTCTGAATTTGTTACAGTTTCTTTTCTCTTTCTAGATGAATATTCACTTAAACACTTAAAGTTTTATTGTAGTGTTATATTTTCCCCCTAGGGGGGAAAATTCAAATCATATAAATTTTTGGCCTGAATTTGCTCTTTATGCCCCATGAACCTGAGGAGGCAATGTGCATACTTTGAATCTTGTTTTTTTCATAATAGATGGAGGTTGTACAGGTTCTCGGTTACAAGGTCAAGAGGTTACAAGGTCAAGAGGATATAAGGTTTAGCTCAGAAAGCATGCTAAGTGCTCCTTTTTCTTTTTTCAGTCATGGGGCTTGAACTTGGGGCCTGGGCACTGTCCCAAAGCTTTTTCTTCTCAAGGCTAGCATTCTACCACAACTCTACTTCCAGTTTTCTGGTGGTTAATTGGAGATAAGAGTCTCATAGACTTTCCTGCCTGGGTTGGCTTTGAACCACTATCTTAGATCTCAGCCTCCTGAGGGGCTAGAGTTACAAGGGTGAGCCATCAGCACCTGGCTGCTAAACACTCTTTATATTCATTCATTTCAGGCCACAGATTCACACCTAATCTTATGATGAGATTAAGCCCCTAACCTAGACAATACAACTTTAGCATAGAATAAAATGAAAAAGCTGCTGCTCTTAAGAAGTGTTGTAGGCTGGGAATGTGGCTTAGTAGTAGAGTTCTTGCCTAGCATACATGAAGGCCTGGGTTCAATTCCTCAGTACCACATAAACAGAAAAAGCCAGAAGTAGCACTTTGGCTCAAGTGGTAGAGCTCTAGCCCAGAGAGGCTCAGGACAGAGCCCCGGCCCTGAGTTCAAGGCCCATGACTGGCCCTCTTCCCCCTTCCAAAAAAAAAAAGAAGTGATGCAAATTCTTGTTATTCTAATTTTTATTGCTTTTGGCCACCTACTCTTTGTGCTCCTACTACTTCTAGAAAAGTTTTAAAGTAAGTGAATACAGTTTCTTTGTTTTGAAAGCTTTATGCCAGTTTTAGGTATGTGGTAGGTGCAGTCATGTTGCAAAACCAGAGCAGATGTTAGTGACATTCTAACACTGCAGTGGGGCCAGAGGTGGTATTCGTAGGTTGTAATTTGGCATTCTGAGAGGTTAATGGTAGAGACAGAGAAGATCAGCAGGGAGCTCAGCACAAGCATTGAGAAAAGAGGTCTATGTAGTGACTCTCATTGCTTATAGTCCTTGGGACTTAGAGCAGAAGAGACCTTGTGGATATAAGATACAGTGGTCACTCACTGCTCTGGGGGTTACCTGTTTTCCTAGCATTTTCTGGGGCTAACCTACCATTTAGAAGACTATTTCTGCACAAATAGCTTCCCAAAGCATAGCTTTCTAAAGTTGGAGAGGCATCAGGGAAGAAGGCCACACATATAATTCTGAGGACCAGTGGCTGGTTTTCCACTTGAACCCTTTGAGTCTAAGCATCTGCTCAAGTTTATTTATAGGCTTACAAAAAGGGTCTTAGTTATTCTACAGCAGAAGCCCAGTGCACTGGCTTTGGTCCAGATTTGGAAAGCTGAAATGTGTGACTCTTTGTTTATTTTAGGAGTGTGCTGTACTGGTGGACTCAAATGGGAAAGCAATGAATTGTGTGTACAGTGCTGTATTTTTTACTTTTTTTTTTGTACATGGGCAACTTGGACTTTGAAATTACGTGATTATTTAGAGACAGTTACATTCAGTTATTAAGCTCTTAGACCTAGAGAATGTACTGATTCTTTTCTTGTGCCATGAATCTATTTTTGACACCTAAGGCTCACTAAGAGATTGTGACTTTTGGATGATTTGTCCTGAACTTCCCATATACAGACTGGGAACCCCTTAAGTCAGTATTGTGCCTGTCACTTAGTAGATACTCAATATTTCATGAAAAATAAATGAATGGGTGATTCATAAAGGATTATATAAGTTAATATCATTTCCAGGATGAAGAAAGATGCCTTCTCTACCAAAAGAGATTCATATGATGTTCATTCAAGGCAGACTAAAGTTGATGTTGTTAACTAAAGTTTATTATAAAAATAAATGCTGGGCTTTGAGAACAAATCACTTCCTGTGTTGATACAAAGCAAAGTGCTTTGTGGAACCATGTCTTTACTTTGTCTTTATATGTGCATCAAGGTTACTAAGCTGTCTGATAGAAGTTAGGATAGGCTCATGACAGTCCCTGGACTTAAGTCAAAGCATCTGGGTGGAGTGATCTTAGCACTCTGAGTTGTATTTCCCTCTGTCTGATGAGAATAACAATAGTAACATTGTTAGGGTTACTGGAAAGATTAAATGAGATATGCTACAATATTCAACAAGTACTCAGTAACAATTTCTTCTCTTGCCTTCCTCTGCACTTCTTGCTAATCTGGGCAGCAGTGAGTTCTGCTCAATTCCTAGCTAGTCTGTAGGAGTCAGAGTCTGTAGGTCACTTGTTCAGTTATAACTTCCACTTTTGCATAGCCCTTGAAAATTCAGAAAGGAAAGACAAAAATTTTCATCCCTGGATTTCACAGGAGGCTAGTACTTAAATTTTTTGCTCATTTAATTAGTGATCATCTCTTTCCTACACCCACTCTCAAACCAAAGTTGGATTTCACCAGCATTTTACGCTCTCTGAGACTGCTTGGTGTTTCTTTGTTTACTTGGCATGCAACCCTACTTTTATTTCCCTTCTTTGAGGTTTATACCTTGTGAAGACAGTTTTCTAAGTTCTTGAAGGTGACTAACTTAAAAAGCTAATAGTGGTGCAAAGAACCAAGCAAAACTCTTGCTTTTGGAGAAAATCTCACGACTCCTTAAAGCAGCCCTCAACTCCTAACTCTTCTGTGATAACTCAAGGTCAAACTCATTGTGGTGGTGACGGCTTGATTTTGCTCATTTTGTACATTATTTATGTAATAAGCGGGTTGTGAGGGAGTGTGGATGTAGATGATTCATAGGCAGAAGAACAGAGAAACAGATTGCAGAAGCCCAGCTCCTCTTCCTTGGGTGTCCCCTCCACCCCCAAAATGCCTCCTTGCCATTTCCCACACTCCCTGCCATAGTGATGGGCTAGGCATCATTCCCAGCCTCCCCAGACAGTCCTGTGGGCAGCCCACTGGCCCTTTAGAGACCTCAAACCTACAGCCCATTCCAGAGACACACCCACCTGCCAATATGTAATCTCATTCTAAACAGCCTGAGACATAAAATAGCATAAGGAATTCTAAAAGAGTTACAATGACTACTTCAAGGCTTATTTTTTGAAATATCAAATTTAAAAAAAGTTCTTTTCCCTCCTTTCCCCTGCTTTTCTGGGATATGCCTGGTATCTATGCTTAGCCTGCCTCTTTATTGGGTTCTCAGTGACCCTAACATTCTGCTCTTTCATGGATAACTGCAAGGGAACGTTTATTCAACTTTCAGAAAGTGTTTTTCCACACTAGGAGACCTGCCTTCATCCTGCATTCTCTGATGCATTGGGAAGACTGTTGGGAAAGCTTGGTTACCCTGGTTTGTCACTGTTTATTATCTCTTGCTAGCGTATAAATGATTTGAAGTCAAGGATAACAGTGCTGGTCACATAGCATGCACAGAGTTGAGTAGATGGACTGTAATGTGGCAAAGACCTTGGAAGAAGAGAAAGGTGGAAAGATGGGCTCATTTTTGCAATCTAATACAACCATGTTTCCAGGCCAAGAAGGGTAAATACATATGTTGTTAACTGTTTTCTCTATTGATAGGCTAGAACCATGTTAACCAGGGTTCTCTAAAGTAACAGAATCAACATCACACACACACACACACACACACACACACACACACACTTATACACACACACAGGTTTATTTTAAAGAATTGGCTTACTTGAATATAGAATTAGGAAGAGTTTCAGTTTCAGTTCAAAGACAATATGCTGGCAGAGTTCCCTTTTGCTCAGAAAGAGGTCAGGCTTGGTGTGATCAACGGCTAGGATGAGGCCAACACATTATAGAGGGTAATGTAATTTATTTAAAGTTCACCATCTGAAATCTTAATGTCAGGGCTGAGGATGTGGCTGAGTAGTAGAACATACAATCAGCATTCATGAAACCCTGGGTCCAATATCATCTATAAACACCTTACAGAAATATCCAGAATAATATTTGACCAAATATCTGGGATCATAGCCTAGTCAAATTGACAAATAAAAATTAGCCATCATAGATACAATGGATCAGGATTATAATTAATTTTCTGGTTTTTTTGGTGGTACTGAAATTTGAACTCAGCACTTGCTAGGTTACTTGGGCCATGCCTGCAGTACAAATTTTTGCTATTTTGGAGATGGAATCTCAGAGATACTTTTCTTCCAGGGTTGGCTTCCAACTATAATCCTCTGGATCTCAGTAGCTGGGATTATAGGTATGAGCCATCAGGATCTGGCTTATATAGTTAATTATTAATGAATACCCATTTTTGAGTGCCTACTGTGTACCTGGCTACTATACTTTTCCACTGGAGTATAACAATCATAAGCTATTATTCTTACCTTCAAAGCACTTTTATTTTAGTAAGCAGACAAGGATGAAGCATGGTAAATACTACCTCAGTGTACTTCCTCAGTCAGGCTTATTACCATTTCTTTTTTGGCATACATTATTTCATTTAATCCCTACAACAAACCTGGTAGGCAGGAACTATTATCCCTGTTTTTTTCAGAAAGGGAAAATAAAGTTTGGAAAAAGTAGGTGAGCACTCTGCAGCGCAAAAGGCTAGATGGTAGCAGAACCTCGCCTGAGTTGCCATCTGTGCAACGCCCAAGCCCAGGCTGTTAGTTGCTTTGCTATGTCACTCAGATCCTTGGCCTGTGGCTTCTCACAGACTGGGGAGCAGAGCAACTAGAGGACAGTTCAAGCCTGCGGGAAGCTTGGGAAGTAGACACCAGAAGTTGGGGAGAATATCTCTACTGCTCCCCATGAGACATGCATGCCCTTTGACTCCTGCCAGCTGGTTTGCTTTATCATTTCCTGAGCCGCTGCGATGTGGGCAGCACACTGGGCAGCAGCATCCTGGAGTCTGAAAGTCCATCTTGAGAACAATCCTCTCAGTATCCTCATATTTTAAAGGGGGCAAGTGGGCATGAGTCTGTGTGTAGGTAGAAAGAGGGAGGATTTGAGCTCATGCCAGTAAAGCCACCTCTTCATCCATTCTGCTCAAAGAGATGCTCTGGCTGAGTGTGTATACAGACATACATATGTAATATTTTCAGACTTTATCATACTTTCAAGCTGCTTACAGCAGGGGTGCAGGTGGAATTATATACTAATCGGTGTGGGGAAAGGGTGCTCTCTGCAGATGGGTTGCTCCTATGTATGTTTTGAGGAAACTATCTGCTAGGGGGCTTTTCTCCTTAGCAGTAAGCTTTGGGCTGAACATAGCTATGCACACATTAACTATTGGCCCGAAACATGACCTGATGCAGAGAGGATATGGCTGTGGAGGCAGGGGAATAAAGGGGCAGTTTATGTAAGTGGTTTTTGACAGATGGAAGATTCATTTTAATTGCACAAAAGAAAATCTTTCTGAAGTAGGAGATGTAGGTCCTTTGTAAACGTGTGCTAGACAAATCTTTCAGTGGCTGCATTTGTAAACGTCCTTCTATTTCCATGAAAATAGCTCATTGGTGTGTTGAATCCTGTCTTAGTTTTGTCTCCACTCAGGAGAAGTTTACCTCATCCTAAGAGTTTTATGACAACTTGTAGCAGCAAAAACGACTTATTGAAGCAGTAGTTTTGAGGGAGGACGTTTTCTCATTCCCATGTGTGCGGGAAGCATGGTTCCAGTTCATCTGATGGGACCTTTAAGAAGTAGAGCCTGGTGTAAAGTGATTGGGTCATGGATCTCCTTCGTCATGAATAGATTAATGCTGTCTTAAAGGAGTGGGTGAAGGTTTCCTGTGACCACAATAGTTCTTGGGAGAATGGGTTATACATTAAAGCCATCCCATGCTGTTTGGACTTTTGCTCTTATCAGAGGCCAGTGCCATGCTATTTTGACTTTTCAGGGGCCAGAATCATGAATCAAATAAACTTCGTTTTCTTGGTGGCACTGAACTCAACACCTTCTTTTTGCTAGGCAAGTGCTTTACCAATGAGCTATACCTCTATCCCTTTTGAGTTTTAGTTCATTTCTCAGATAGGTTCTCAAAGTAACTTTGCACAATCTGGCCTTGAATGAGAATCCCCCAGTCTCTGTCTCCCATGTAGCTAGGGCCATAAGTGTAGTGTGCACCACTGTACTTTGGCTTAACTCTTTTTTCTTTCTTTCTTCTTCTTGTTCTTGTTGTTGTTCTTCTTCTTCTCTCTCTCTCTCTTTCTCACTCTTTCCTTTTTAAAACCTTTTTTTTTAATATAAAGAACTCTGCCTTAAGGATTTTTTTTTGGTTGTGAGGCTTGAACTTGAGGCCTGGGTGCTGTCCCTGAGCTCTTTCACTCAGAGCTAGGACCCACAGTGCCACTTCTGGTTTTCTGGTAGTTAATTGGAGATAAGAGTCTCAAGAATTTCCTTCTCTGGCTGGCTTTGAACTGCAATCCTTAGATCTCAGCCTCCTGAGTAGTTAGGATTACAGGCATGAGCCACCAGTGCTTGACTCAAAGACATTTTTTTAATAACACACAAATCCCACTAAAGCAAATGGTTTAGTTGTGACTCAATTGATGGTCCAACTTTAAGGAACCCATGGAGCTTGGACCATTGTGAAACCTATTTCTCTTCACGTTTTCTGAGTTAGCATCCTTGAGACTTACAGGAGCCAAGCATCTAGCATATCCATCCTTAGTGCTCCTGGGTGGAGCATTATTGCCCATATCTTAGAGACAAGAGCTCCTAGAAATGCTTTGGGTTGAAGGTTCTGAGTGGAAAATGAAAGACAACAGCTTGAACCATCTAGATCCTATGCAACTAGAATCAAGGTAGAATTATTTACCTGAGATGTTTAGTTTATCAACAAGAAATGAACAAAACCTTAGTAAGATGCTTAGGTCAGCACATTGCTCTGCAGGATGCCATTGCCCTGAGAAAGAACAGAGTTTGGATACAGCCTATAGGGAGGCTCTTTAGCCAAGCTAGTTCCAGGCTGGGTAGAAAAGCAACCTTTAATCTGGGGTTTTGTAGGCTATGTGCCACTTTTTAAGTCCCTGGATAAGCAGTGCTCTTCACTGACAGACACACCGTACAAGTTGTTAGGTGGATGACTGACAATGCAGACAGCCCCACCCCCACAAGCCTCATAACAATAGTGATATAATGTGTGAAACCCAGCTCTGTGCAGGATGCTGGAGAAGATCAGTGTCCAGAAGGAAGCAGGGACATGGGGTTGTCTCATCATTGTTATAGCTCCTCCACAATGAGACTGGAAGAAGTGGAAGCTCCTTCTCTTCATTCATTGCTATCCTGCTTAGTTACATTTTTCCCTCTGGAGTTTGTCTTCCCCCATGAGTAGCACATTATTTTTCACTTCTGTGTGGATTGGTAGTGCCTCCATGCCTGCCTGGTGGACTCTAACTTGGCTCTAGTCACAGAGCTCGTGCTTCTGTGTGGGAAGTCTGGAATGGAGTGGGGAACTCGGGGTGGGAGCCAGCCTGTCTGCATTTCCATTCTGAGGCTGCCACTTATGTGCTGGTACCTTGGCAAGTTTCCCCAGTCACCTAATAATTGTGGGCCTCAATATTTCATCTGGAAAATAGGGATTATAATAAAGGTTGAATTAGTGGATATAGAAGTACATGGACCAGAGCTGGGACATTATTCTTTGTATTAACTACTTACCATCTGTATTGTCTATCACTTCTCTGAACTCCTAACAGAGTTGTTTTCTCCCTTGTCTTCCCATACCATTCTGCTTTTGTCTCCCTTTAACTTACCAACTTACCTAGTCCATTTCCTTACACTGTAAGTCTCTGGGGCTCCCCAGAACCCGCCTAATTATATTCAAGTTCCTTTGCAGATTTTAAGGTTTTGCATTTTCTGAGAAAGCTGATGTTTGTGTGTGTGTGTGTGTGTGTGTGTGTGTGTGTATTGCACCCATGTGTAGGCACACATGTACAGTCTGGGCCTCTCATGAGCAAGGCATATGACCTACCACTGAACTATATCTGCAACCTTAGGCCATATTTTTCCACATATTTTCCCCACCAGTTTCTGATCCACATTTGATGTTCCTGCATAAATGTGCTCTGTCTTTGTTCTAAGCCAGACTATGACCTCTCCTTCTTAGCTCTGACTGGCTTGGCCATTCTCCTGTGGTCCTATCCTTTAACAATTTCTATTTACCTAGGTTTCTGAATTCAGGGAAAGGAGATACTGGTATTAGAGAGGACATTCCTAGATCTTCAAATACACTTAGCTTGGTGCTGGAGGTCAGACTGCGCTATAATCAGAGGCAGCACACTGGGGAGAATCACATTGCAAGATACATTTGTACCTTGTAGCAACCTGATATCTAGCCACTTTAAAGCTTATAAAAGGTTAATGCTCTGTCTTCATCCAAAGTGCTCTGACTTGCCTGCTTCTTTGTTAAATCAGTTATGTGGAGCAGTGTTTGGTTTCTGCAACGGCCAACTTTGTTGGTCATCTTGAGGGATATAAATTTAGAAAATATGGAGGACACTGTTTATGCTACATAGAGGGTCACTGCATCTTATTGTCCCTGAATACATATGGCTTTTAAAATCATCATTTAGTGATTCATAGGTAGCAAAGAACACACTTTACGTAATGTTAAAGGAAAAAAAAGAATTGCATTTACAATATAATCTTGGCTGTGAATGGATCAAGTGGGTCAGAACAAGAAGTGTCTATAAAGTAGCAAATATAGATTGACTCATTTGGAAAATCGGATTACAGACACTGCTTTCTTTTCTTTTCTTTTTTCTTTTTTTACCATTCTTGTGTTAATGTTACTGTTATTCTACAAAATTAAAAGCATCAATTAATGATGTTGTTTCCATTTGTGATATCATATTAATAATTTAAATAAACATGACCTTCAATTGAACCATGGATCTCTCTGTACTACTTTCTAGCACCTCAGTGACATTGAGAGAGGGAGAGAGAGACAGAAAGAGAGAGAGAGAGGAATAGAACCAACCAAAGTGTCCAAATCATGAAGGGACAGATGAGCCACCTTCTATATTGTGACTTCTCTCACTTTAAACTGTTTTTTCCACCACATTAAAACAAAATTGAACAAAATTTTCATGAATCAGTAATGCAAGTATAAGAAAAGGGAAAGGATACTGAAAAGGATAAAAACAAACAAACAAATATGAAACAACAACCTTAAATTAGAAGTAGTCCAGGACCAGGCTCCAATTGCTTATGTCTGTAATCCTAGCTACTCAGATTCGGAAATAGGGAGGATCACAGTTCAAGGTCAGACTGGGTAAAAAGTTCGTGAGACTCCATCTCAGTAACTGGGTGAGATGGCTTGTACCTGTCATTCAAACTAAGGCAAGAAGTATAAATAGGAGGATCAGAGTCCAGGCTGTCCTAGGCAAAAGCTAGACCTTATGTCAAAATAATCAGAGCAGCCAGGCACTAGTGGCTCACACCTGTAATCCTAGATAATGGAGAGACTTCAGATTTAGAATAAGTCATTAAAGCCAGCCTCGACTCAAGTGGTAGAGTGCCAATGACAAGCAAGCAAACTAAGCAAGAGCCTGAGGCACTGAATTCAGTTCTGGTTCCAACACAAAAACAAACCAACTAGAGCAAAAATGGCTGGGAGTATGTCTCCTGCAGAACAGTGCATTTCTAGCAAGCATGAAGCCCTGAGCAACCTCAGTGCTGCCGAAATAAATAAACAAAAATACTGCCCAAGGTGAGGAACATAGCTCAAGGGTACAGCCTACAGTTTGAATGTGTGTCAGCCCTGGGTTCTATCCAAATAGGGGAGGGTAGATTAAATGTTTGCTCCAGGAAAAGCATACTTATTATTTTTTGTCAGTCATGGGGCTTGAACCCTGGGTCTGGGCACTGTCCCTCAGCTCTTCAGCTCAAAGCCAGTGCTCTATCACATTAACCATAGTGCCACTTCTGGTTTTCTGGAGGTTATTTGGAGATAAGAGTCTCACGGACTTTCCTGCTTGGGCTGGGTTTGAACCACAATCTTCAGATCTCAGCCTCCTGAGTCGCTAGGATTACAGGTGTGAGCCACTTGTACCTGGCTTAAAGCATTACTTTTGGACATGTCTTCTAAAACTCTATGTGCCATCTATGCTATTTCTTCTCACTGATTCCATTTGCTTCTAGCCTTCAAGTCTGTGGCCTAGAAAAATGATGAAGCTATTATACTTTGGAGATGAAGAATTTCCTCCATTGAAATTTAAGGTAAAGAATTAGGAATTGGAGTTTTGAATGGAATGAATTACCTCTACTGACAGAATTAAGTAGGGTCAAAGGGCAATCCTGGGCCCAGGTGGCTGTTCTCATTTGCATTCTTCAATGGTCTGAAGAGTATACTTTCCAAGAACACTTGAAAATCCTTCCCAAGTGAGCTTTAAACCAACTTATACAAGTCTAGTTCTAAGAATGGAGACGGTTTCATCATAGAAATCTATGAATTCCTAAGGCAATTAGGTTATTCTCCAAAGACTTACAGGTTTCCTACATCTTTAGAGCTATCAGGAGGTAATCCAGATGTTCCTATTATTTTCCTTTGATTAAAGTATTTAATAATTGCCAGGAAACATGTTTCAACAAGAATTTACTAGTTTAGAAACGATCATAGTTTCCATTAAGTGTTGAGTTTATGAATCAGTCATATAAGAGAAGTGAGACTCACTTTATGTGGTTTGTGTGATAAAAATCCTGCTGAGCTGGTAGGGATTTATCTTTTACTCATTTATCCATTTACTTACTAATTCCTCTAGGAAATATTCATTAAAAACCATATGAAAATTCTTCCTCATAAAATCACAGTCAAAGGCATTGCCTAGTATATATGTCAGTGTTGTACATTATAAAGCCCAGGTGAAAAAAATTTCTTTTACAATTAAGTCCCAGAAAACCACTTTTTCCGCACTTGAATTACACTGAACATTCACCTTTCTGAACTTAGCCACTCATCATTGTGTTTCTCATCTTTCCCTGGTTGCCAGGGAGTTCAGAGTTACTCTTGATGCTCTGTTGCAAGCATTGTGTTAACTTTGTGCTTGATATATTTCCCTCATTCTCTCCTATGGCTCTGACTTTCTGCTTTATTACTTTAGCATACATCGGTCCCTTTGACAACTCACCTCAATTCTTCTTGGCCCAGAGGTTATGGGGAGGGGAGCAGAAGTTCCAGGCACAGTGCTCCACATCCTTTTCAGCTGGATGCTAGATGGTGGGCATGGATGCAAGGCATTGCCAATGAGCTAAGTCTTACTATATGTTTTATATATTGTCGGTCATGGGGCTTGAACTCTGGGCTTGGGCACTGTCCCTGCACTCTTCAGCTCAAGCTTCAAGCTCTACTTCTTGAGCCGGGTTTTCTGATGGTTAAGAGTCTCACTGAGGGGCTGGGAAAGTGGCTCAGTGGTAGAGTGCTTGCCTTGCATGAGGCCCTGGGTTCGATTCCTCAGTGCCACATAAGCGGAAAAGGCTGGAAGTGACGCTGTGACTCAAGTGATAGAGTGCTAGCCTTGAGCTGAAGAGCCGAGGGACAGCACCGGCACCAGGCATACATTACATATTTTTAAATGGTTAATTTAGCTGGGCATGGGTGGCTCATACCTGTAATCCTAGTTACTCAGGAAGCTGAGATCTGAGGATCACACTTTGCATCCAGCCAGGGCAGACATATCTGAGATTCTTACTTCTAATTAACAAGAAAAAAGTCTAGAAGTGAAGGTATGACTCAAGTGGAGGTGTGACTCAAGTGGTAGAACATTAGCCTTGAGTGAACAAAACTAAGATAGAGCACAAGACCCTAAGTTCAAGCCCTAGTGCTGGAATACATAAGTTGACAGACAATAATATAGCTAATTTTAATTTTATGTTAGGAAGAATCTGTCTCCGGTAAAAAAAAAAAAAACAACAACAGAGAAAAGTGATGCTGATTCTGATAGTGATTATGATGAGTAGGCTGCACTTAAAGATAGTGATTTCTGTGACGGCCAATAAGAAGCATGGGAAAGTACTACTGGAAATCTGCCTTATTGCTGTAGGAGAAAAACAGCATTGGCAACGTGTGCCAAGCTATCATGCAGTCAGCTTCAAGATCTCTATTACCTCTCTCCATTCTCTCTGATCACTTTAAAAATAAAACAGCTTTTTTTGTTTTTAATTACATAAGCAAAAATGTTGTGGAAAAATGAGTAAATACTCTTGCCATACAAAGCTCTCTATTTCTGATAGCCAACTAGAATCACAAAATCTTGTACCTTCTTTCTAGACTTATGTCTTTACCTTTCCAATATTCTATCTCTCAAGCATTCTCTCATTTACCTATCATTCTGTCTTGTCTCAAATATGGTCCCAAGGACTCCAGTCTCATGGACAAGTAATATAGCATCTTTCTTGCAGATTTGTGATGCACACTAGCATATTAAAGATAATGACAAAATTTGAGAGGTTGTGATCTCAGTGCATAGCATGTGCAAGTCCCTGAATTATTTCCTCAACATTACAAGAATAAAGAAAAAGAAGGAAGGAAAGGAGGGAAGAAGGAAGGGAGGGAGGGAGGGAAAGAAGACATAAACACATAAATGAATAAATGATTAATCTTTTTCCAATGTGCTTAATTGAAGAATTCCTATTTTCTATAACAAGAAAGAAACCAGTGCAATGTTCCATGGAATGATGACAAAGCTGTAAAATACTTGATCTTGAATCATAGGTCATATTTAATCTCATATACTTTTACTAGATTGTTTGAATTGCTTCTATGATGTTAATAAGTTTCTATGTCAGTTACATTCTCCTAAAATGTAATTTTTTTTTAAAATTACTTGGTATTGAACCCAGGGCCTTTGGTAGGGGAGGGGCTGTTTAAAATATTAGCAAGAGTTTATTTTGGTATAACAAGATGAAATAGGGAGAAACTGAAGAGAAAGAAACATTTCTGATCCCCATGCAGGAAATTGGAATTAAAATTTTTTTCTTTGTTTTTGAGACAGGATTTTTCTTTCTTTTTTGGGGGGGGGGTCCAGTCGTGGGGCCTGAACTCTGGGCCTGGGCGCTGTCCCTCAACTCTTCAGTTAAGGCTAGTGCTCTACCACTTGAGCCACAGCGCCACTTCCGTTTTTTTTTTCTTTTTGCTTATGTGGTGCTGAGGAATTGAACCCAGGGTCTCATGCACGCAAGGCAAGCGCTCTACCACTGAGCCACCTTCCAAGCCCCTGAGACAGGATTTTTCTACCTTTGCTTAGGCTGGTCATGGCAAGATCAAAATCTTCCTACATTTGCCCCCTGAATAACTGAGATTATAGGTTAATGGTTATATATAATTCTATTATAAGGGCATCATGTAGTCTGTGGAAACATACTCTACTGCTGCAAGTTTGGAATTTCTCCATTTTTTGTTTCACAAAGGACATTATTATAGATAATGAAGGCAAGGAGCACCCCTAAAATTTCCAATCATGTGAAGTGTGGTTTCCCTGAGGATCAGTATTTATACAGATCCCCATGAATGGTTTTGCTTCCCAAAGTCTCCTTTAAGGGGTATGTTAGTCAGAAGCACTTTGGAAAGAAAAGAAGGACGAAAAGTAAAAGTAGATGGTAGAAATGAGGTAAGGGAGAGTTATATCTGCTCTGAGCGTAAACATTTTACTTTTAAAATGTGTGTGTGTGTGTGTATGTGCGCACGCGCGCGTAAGAGTGTGTGCATGTGCATGGGTGTAGTCAGAATTTTGACCTAGTTTCTAGCTGTTTTGTTTTATTAGCTGGGCACTGGTGTTTCATGCCTGTAATCCTAGACTCAGGAGGCTGAGATCTGAGGGTCATGATTCAAAGCCAGCCCAGGCAGGAAAGTCCATGAGACTCTTATCTCCAGTTAACCACCAGAAATTTGGAAGTGGTGCTGTGGCTCAAGTGGTAGAGCACTTGCCTTGAGCTGAAGAGCTCAAGGACAGTGCCCAAGACCAGATTTCAAGCCCCACAACTGACCAAAAAAAAAAATCTAATTACCTTCTGGTTATGGCAAAGGTTGCTGATAGGGATAAGAGTTGTTTAAGAATAAATAAAGCAAATGGAATAAAAGTAGATAGTAAGAAAAAGTGTGACTAGGGGTTGGGAATGTGGCTTAGTGGTAGAGTGCTTACCTAGCATGCATCAAGCCCTGGGTTTGATTCCCCAGCACCACATAAACAGAAAAAAACCGGAAGGCCGAAACTGGCACTGTGGCTCAAGTGGTAGAGAGCTAACCTTGAGCAAAAGAAGCTCAGGGATAGTGCACAGGCCCTGAGTAGAAAGAAAGAAAATCCAGCCATGATGACTCAAGCTCATAATCCCAGTTACTTGGTAGGTGGAGATTGAGGGATCATGGTCCAAGGGTAGCCAACATATTTAAATTCATGTGACCCCATTTCACTCCATGGCTAGGTGCAGTGACTCATGTATTATCAAAAGAACTCCACAAAAATAAATGAACAACAACAAGACCTGAAGTAGAAGTGATTTAAAGGTAGAATTGGTACTCTGATATGGCACAAAACAATCATGATTGTGACATGTAACGCTTGAAACTTGGAGAAAGTGGGTAAACGCAGGCCTCAGGGTGAGCTCCTTAAGCTATATCTTAGTAGCAGCCTCATTAATGGTTCTCGTTTCTTTTCTTTTTTATCATCAGCTTTCACCTGCTTGGGGCAGCCAAAGAGACCTTCACATGCTGGGAAGTAGAGTGGGTCTTGGAAGGGGAGTAAACATCAGTCACATAGTAGGTCACTCAGTCCTCTCTAGAGGCTAGCCCTCATTGTAACCCACATCCAGCCTTTCTTTCATTGAGAGGGGAGGTACTAATAATGGGAGAAATAGCACTTGGAGCCAATAAATATAAATGAATTCATTCAAAAACAGTTTGGCCAATGACACTATTTGGGAATTGGAGACATATTTCTCCTTTCCCCTCTGGTGGCTGGAAAGAAAATAGCCTGATCAGAGACCAGCAAATAACAGCAATAAAAACTAAAGCCTGTTGCAAGGGCTGAAAAGAGATGTCAGCTCTGAGACGCGAAGGAGAAAGAAATGGAAGTAGAGTGAGAGGAACAAAGAAATCAGTTTAAGCCTCTGAGGCACAAGTAGGATTTTTACATTAAGCAATCAAGAGACTAGAGGGGGAAAGTAGGCTATTTTTTATGACAGAATCAATAGAATCTAATCAAGTTTTAGATGCAATCATGATAAGATGAAAAATAACCAAGTGGATCCTAATAGGCAGTAACTAAGAACATGATCATGTCCAGAAGGGATTATGAGACGAGGTTACACATTTTTCTCTAAGCTCCACTGGGGAGGGAGAATCTGAAATGAAGAAAGGATGACAGAGTTGCAGCTTAACATCACCAGGATATCGATGCTCTGTGTTGTGTTGATTTTGTTGCTTTTCTATAGCGCTCTCTTGCCACTCTCCTGTCAGCTAAGAAAGGAAATCAGAGTAATGTCCTGTTGGAGAGACATAGTGAGTACCACAGGCCACTTCTGGGATACACAGAATCAGATAACAGATGCTCAAGTGGAAGACCAAGAGGTCTGGAGACTTTGAAGGAGGTTGACTTTAAAGCTCACTTATAATCTCTACCCTGCCCATGTCATCTCACATACAAAGAATCCAGACAAAACAGACTGTTCCAGTGCAAATGTAGCCTCCAGCTCCTTAAACAGGCACACAAGAGCAGTTTACTTATCAGAGTGATGCTCATACATGTGCTGTAGCCTTCTAATCATATCCTGCAGGAAATCTGGAGCTAACACAGGAAGGTGATTAGAGTTTCTGTTCATTGATAGTACCTGGAACACAAGGAAAAGTGTTTAATCACTCCTGGAATTATATATAACCTGGCTTATAATATGCTTGCTTTAGTGCCTAGTTCTAGAGAATCAGGCGTTTGCAAGCTGATTCTTGCTCTTGAGGAATCTACTCAGTGTAAGTGGGAGACTCAGGCACACAGTCAATAGAGATGGAATATTCAATAGGAGGGGCTTGCTAACTTGAGGTGGATAATTGGTTGAGGAAAGGAAGCAAATATTATAGTGATCATGATTTCTACACTTACTTAAATCTAAAATTGGTCTCAGGCCAACCCCCTTTAAGAGAAAATATTTCTTCAGGTACGTATTAGTTGTTTGAGAAAGTTTATGACTGGATGAACAAATTAAAAATGCCTCTAGTCAAAAAACTGGGATTCAGAGAAGAAATAACTAATTTAAGATCACATGGGTCATAAACAACAAAGCCAGAGTTTATATCTAAGAACCCCATTTTCTTTCTATCACACACACACACACACACACACACACACACACACACACACACACACACAGAGTATTTTCAGGGTGATGAAGTGGGAAAAGGTACAACTCCCAGCTAGCAGAAGAGGACATAATAGCAGCCTATTTATGTTGGGATTTTCCCAAGAGAGAGGCAACCCTTGCCTTGCTTTCCTGTGGGAAAGTTCACATAAATCAAGGGACAGATTGCCAGCTGATAATAATATTTGTCTTTATAAACAATACTGACCCATGTGGGACATGCTTATAATCTCAGCTATTCAGAAGGTAGAGATTTGGAGAATCACAGTTTGAGGACAACCCAGGTAAAAATAGTTATTAAGCTCCCACTTCAACAAAGAAGCCATGTGTGATGATGCTACTCAGGAGTCATTGGTAGGAGGATTGTGATCTGAGGCCAGCCAGAGCAAAAAGCCAGAATCTATACGAAAAATACCTAAAGCAGAAAAGGTTGCAGATGTGGTTCAAGAAATAGAAGCATGGGGTACCTAGTATTGACAAAAATGAAAGCAAATTAAAATAACAAAACCCTCAAACTATTGTTCCCTATCATCATTCTTTTTTTTATTTCAGTGAGTATCAATCTGAATTAGCCTTTTAAAAATGCCCTTCAACCCACTTTGCTTGGATATTGGATTTAGAAACAAGGAATGAAGTCCATTTGCCATACGGGTAGGTGAACTTTCTTAAAGTAGGTGCTTTGTATCCCCGCAGTGCCAGGAGCTGTTGTCATAGTAACATTTCCCCCTTGAGTTGCAGAATGCACAGACCACAGAACCAATGGCAATGTAGGTCACGATTGAAAAGAGGGTTGGTGGCTTGAAGAGCCCAGTTTAGTACAGGAATTGTTAATGCTATGGGCTCCAGAGGGGGCTTGTATTCTTCTGTTAGAACATTCTGTACTAGGACTGAATCCGATGAGGGGCAGAAGAGGTAGAAGGCATGGACATCGTGGATAAGCCCCACATACTAATGCTGGCCAAGGCCAGCTCAGTTACTGAGCGGTAACTCTTGGGTTCACACAGGACCCAAGGATCAGGAGGGCTTTACTATCCTCTCACTATCTTGAAATTCTTACCATTTTTGAGCCATGAGTCCCACATTTTCATTTTGCTCTAAGTTCCACACTGAGGATACAATGTTCAGTAAAGCCTCATAGGACCCCTGCCTCCCTAAAACATATGTACATTGGGGAGAGACTGACAGGAAGAACTCATTTATGACAAATATCAGTGTAGAGTTATATTTGCAATCTGTGCCAATGGAAGGTAAAGACCTGTAATGCCAAGAGAGAAGATAGACTATTATTTTGTAGCTCTATGGTTCAACCGGCCTGTAGTCAGAATAATGCAAATGGGTTGACATTACAGTACAGGGAAATGAAGTTGATGCTACTGAAAATCTGTTCTGTGGCATACCAATGTAGGCTTTGGAGAGAGACTGACAAAGGTGGTAGAGATTTGGAGTCTCTCCTCTTGTCAGAGCAGGTACTCTGGATATAAATCTCACTCCATCTCTGCATCTCTTTTGCCTGAATGTTTTATTTTAACTGTTAAATTTTGCATAACTTTAGACTTATAGAAAGGTTAAAGGAATTGAATGACGTATTCCTATATATCCTTTACCCAGATTCTCAGTACATTTTTACCATGCTATCCTTTGTGTCTGTCTACTGTTTGATCTTAACTTGTGAACATGATTGAATATCTTTTTGATTACTTAATATTTGCACATCCATGAGCCCATACATTGAAATCCTAATCTCCATCGTGATGGTATTGGGAAGTGAAGCCTTAGGGAATTAATTAGGTCATGAGTATAGAGTTCTCATGAATGGAATTAATGGTTTTATGAAAAACATGAGTGAGCTTGCTTTCTCTGTTTTCCACTATATGAAGATACAACAAGGTGCTATGCTGGCACCTTCAGCTTGGACTTCTAGACTCAAAACTGTAAGAAATAAGCTTAAACCACCTAGTCTTTAATATTTTTGTCAAAGCCTCCCCAAACTACCAAACTATTAGGTGCTAAACACCTAACAGTCTGTTTCCTAAAAGAAGATAATCTCTTACATAATCATAGTACAGATATCAAAGTCAAGAAATCAACATTCCCATATTATTATATAATCTATCAATTGTAATCAGCTAATCCTTGTTTTCCCAATGATGTTTATTATAGCAAAGGAAATTCTTATGTCATATGTTACACTCACTTGTCTTCTCCATTTAGTCTTCTTTAATTAGCAACTATTCCCATCAGTTTCTAATCATCCTTTGCTTTCTATCATATTGAGAAGTGTGCATTTTTGGGTATTGGTCCTAAGGCTTGAAGTCTAGGGCCTGGTTTCCATCCCTGTGCTTTTTTACACAAGGCTAGTACTCTGTCCCTGAGCCACAGTTCCACTTCTTGCTTTTTGGTGGTTAATAGGAGACAAGAGCCTCATGAAATTTCCTGCCTAGGTTGATTTTGAACCATGATCTTAAGATTTTAGCCACCTGAATAGCTAGGGTGACAGGAATGAGCCACTAGCACTATACTTTTTTTTTTTTTTAAATCAGGTACACACATAATCAATTAATGTAGGTATATTTTTATATGTATATATAATCAGTTAATTGGTTGACCAGTTGATTCATTCTTTTTAGGAGTTCATTATTTTCAGTTGTCAGGCCAGTTATATCACAACAGAGATAACTCATTTTAAATCTGATGTTTCATGTGGTAACATTTGGATCCAGAGATTGCCCCATTTATATCAATGAATCCTAGTAGGAAATATGTTTTTAAAATTATTCCAGAATTATGATGGCTAAATCCAATTTCTTAGAGTTTTTCACTGTAAAGTTTTATTCTTAAAAACAATTTTGTGTATGTGCTGTTAGTTAGGCTTGAATTTAAGACCTTCTTTTGCTCAAGGCTGGTACTCTTACCTCTTCAGCTATAGCTCTGCTTCTGCTTCTGCTTTTTTTTTTGGTGGTTGTTTGGAGATAAGAGTCTCATGGACTTTCTTCCTGGGCTGGCTTTGAATTGTGATCCTTAGATTTCAGCATGAGTAGTTTGGATAACAGGCATAAGCCACTGGAACCTGTCTTCCACTGGGTCTTACTTTTGTCTAGGCAAACCTAGGCTTTGTCCATTTGTGCTTTCCAATATCACTGGGGATAACAGGTGTGTGTTACTGCACTTAGCCATTGGTTAAGATAAAATCTTTAAAAAATTTTTATTGTGAAAATGCCATATAGAGGGGTTACAATTACATGGGCAAAGTAATGAGTATATTTCTGATCAAGCATTGTTGCCTCAAATCTTATAAACTTTTATTCCTGGGATGGCCTTAAACTTCAATCTCTTGATCTCTGCCTCCCAATTAGGTAGGATTACAAACTTGAGCCTCTGCATCTAGCTCCAATAGTGATTTCCTAGTTCTATTATTTCTTTTACATTTGTTAGTTGTCATGCTGCTTCACAGAAGATAATTACTTTCCCAACTCATTAATTAATTGAGCCCAGGAGTATTCGTTCTTATTTTCTTTCTTTTTTATATGCCAGTCTTGAGGCTTGAATTCAGGGCCTGGGTACTGAGCTTCTTTTGCTCAAGGCTATCACTCTACCACTTGAGCCACAGCACCACTTCTGGTTTTTTTCTGTTTATGTGGTACTGAGGAATCAAACCCAGAGCAAGGCAAGTACTCTACCACTAAGCCACATTCCCAACCCATCATTCTTATTTTATTTAGTAGGCTGTATTCTTTTGCCATCATTATTTATTTTGATGTTCAATTTGTTTCAAATTGGGCTGCTTAAAGCATGGCCATATTTTGATATGTCCTCCTCATTCTTTGATTTCTTCCTTGGCACAACAAGATGTTCCAAGTTTATCTTGTACTTTCTGTGCTCCAGCCCTGGAGTCAACCACTTCTCTAAATGAAGAAGCAATTTTCTGAAGGTACACATTTGTCTGAAGTCATCTTATTCTTGAGGTTTTCCAAAGTTATGGCTTAGAATCAGAGTGTGGAGGCTCCAGATGTAAAATTATATGCAGGACACTCACCTGACTCTTGTTCCTCCTTGATTGAATTTGAGGCAATTTATAGAAAAACGTTACACAAGGAAAAAACGTACACACTTACAAAATAAGAAGTTTCAGAAGGGGAAAAGTAGTGACCGAGAGGAGTACAACAGACATACACCTGGGCTTGCCCCGGAACACTTGGCACTCAGCATTTGCTACCTGAAAGAAAGAACTGCACCGCAGAATATGCTCGGCCTCGAGATCACTGTCAGAAATGCTGACCTGCTGGCAAAGGCAGTGCTGCAGCAAGGAGCCGCTCTCCTGTCACACTGGGGATGCATATAGCCCTGGAGATACCATCCCAACTGGAAGAGACAGACTGAGCTTCAGAGAGGAAGCAGCAGAACCAGGGTCTTTTGTCTGGGAAGCCCTTTGGGGGAATATATCAGTTTTGATAGCAGATAGCTGAGGGCCTGTAGTTAGAAAGTATTGCTGTGAAGTACCATACCAATCATCCTCATTCCTTCACTCAGAGATACTCTATTTAATGCTTCTGGGGAAGACAGCTCTCAGGTCCAGGGGAGGCAAATCCCACCAGAATTCTGATGCCAGTCTTGGTCACCAGGTCCAGTAGAAAGTTGGCGTAATGGATGGTATCTAGATTTAAGACAAAAGTAGAAGTGATATAGGTATTTCAGTGAGGTATCTCTTCCATCAGCAAATGTTTCACAAAGGGGCATAAAGACATGAACATGAACTTCAGATCTACAAATGAGCCTGGAGGGGAATACTGGCTGGTGGGCCCCTTCAGATATTTTGCCTTCCATCACTGGACCTTGTGGCAAAGCAGAGGCCAAGCAAAACTATGCAATGAGTACACTTTTCCATATATGGAAATACACTCCTTCATGTATTCAACACATATTTATAAAGACCCTATTATGTTCTTGGTACTGTGTTAGATTCTGGGCGAGCAAAAATGCATTCAGCTGGGCTGGCATGATGACATATGCCTGTAATCCCAGCTATTTGTGGCATAGAAATAGGATGATCACTATTTGAGGTTTCCCAGGCAAAAGCATGAGACCCTACCTGAAACACAAGCAAAGGTTAAAAGGATTGGAGACATAGCTGAAGTGGCAGAGGGCTTGCCTAGCAAGCACAAGGATCTAAGTTGAACTCCCAGAACTGTCTCCAAAAGGCACCCAGTTTTTGTCCTCATAGCACTTGAGATCTGATGAGAAAATGGATATTAATTAAATAATACATGTGTTTTTATTAAGCTGTTCTAACTACTACTATGAACAGTACCAAGAGTTTGCAGAGGAGGAAGTCAGGAAAGGCTGCTTTGAGAAAGTGTCAAATAACAGAAAGAAGAATTGTGGTCACTAGATGGGGCAGGCATGAGCAGCCTACGCAGAGAGGTGGTATGTGCAAAGTCTAGGAAGAATCAGGAAACATCTAAAGGGAGATGGGGCCAATGTGGCTGGAGACTCAGTATGGATGGCAGGTAAAGATAGAGAAGGGCAGGGGTCAGAGGGCACACAGGTACCTGATAAGCATTCTTTTTGAAAGGCCTGCAGGAGAAACATAGGGTGGAAGAGAGCTAAGATGATTGCATCGGGGCTGGGAAGGTGGCTCAGTGGTAGAGCGCTTGCCTTGCATGCCTGAGGCCCTGAGTTCGATTCCTCAGCACCACATAAGCAAAAAGAAAAAAGCCAGAAGTGGCACTGTGGCTCAAGTGGTAGAGCGCTAGCCTTGAACTGAAGAGCTGAGGGACAGCACCCAGGCCCAGAGTTCAGGCCCCACAGCCGGACCCAAAAAAAAAAAAGATGATTGCATTACAAGGCAGGGGGTAGCAGTATCAGGCTAGAATAATAATTCTAAGAGATGAAGGAGATGAGAATAACAATAAAAATAGTATCATCCATTTGCTGAATGACCCCTTTGACTGAGAATTTTTTATTAATAAGTTTTTTTATTGTAAAAATACCATACAGAGGGGTGACAATTACATGAACAAGGTGATGAGTACATTTCTTATCAAGCATTGTTACCTCCCCTTACCATCCCTGCCCTCCCATCCCCCTCCCCCATGCTAAAGTTGTAAAGTTCGTTTTTCAACAAAACGTCTTGTACATCTCATTGTTGCAATGGGTCCACCTGTGTCCCTATTTAAACAATTTGTTTCTTCCCTTCCCCTCCCCAAATTATACCAATATCGAATACAGTGAAAATAGGAGTTATACCATGGGGGAGGGACATACAAAACAATAAAATAATCATTTTATAAATATGTTAGAAACAATAGCAAGAAAGAAAAGTCATTTGAGTCCTTACCTTGGGGTTCATTTCACCTAACATCAACTTATCTGACTGTTTCTGCTAGTCTCAGACATATACTAGTTATTGCAAATAAAGGAAACCATGGGACCTATGTTTCTTTGGGCCTGGTTTACTTCACTTAATATAATTTTTTCCAAGTCTTTCCATTTCCTAACAAATGGGGCAATGTCATTCTTTCCGATGGAGGCAGAATTTTCTTGATCCATTCATCTACTGAGGGGCATCTGGGTTGGTTCCATATCTTAGCTATGGTAAATAATGCTGCAATAAACATAGTTGTCCTGGTAGCTTTAGTGTGGTCTTGTTTGTGATCATTCAGGTAAATGCCCAAAAATGGGATTACTGGGTCATAGGAGAGCTCTATGAGGAATCTTTTGAGGAACCTCCATACTACTTTCCAAAGTGGTTGAACAAGTTTACACTCCCACCAACAATGTAGTAGGGTTCCCTTCTGGCCACATCCCCTCCAGCATCTGTTGTTATTAGAGTTCTTGATTGTAGCCATTCTAACTGGGGTGAGTTGGTATCTCAGTGTTGTTTTGATTTTCATTTCTTTTATGGCTATGGAGGTTGAGCATTTCTTCATGTGTCTATTGGCCATCCTTCTTTCTTCTTCAGAGAAGTTTCTCTTGAAGTCATTAGCCCACTTATTTATTGGGCAGATGTTTCTTTGAGGATTTGTTGTTGGGGGATTTAATTTTTTGAGTTCCAAGTATATTTTAGATATGAGACCCTTGTCTGTTGTATGGTTAGTGAAGATCTTCTCCCAGTCTATGGACTTAGACTGAGATCTTTTGAAAACAGATGGGATAAATGGACAGGTACAAATTCATTCAGAGCTCAAGATAAACATGGATTTAAATAATCCTATCTCTTTTAATCTCCCCACACACTGTAGAGACTCTTGTGCACAGGTAGATACATTCAAGAATGGTTGTAGTCAAACAGCGAAGAACAATACAAATATTCATCAGTGTGGGGGTTAGTGAATCATCTATGGTATGCTCTTACTGTGACGTGCACTTCACTGAGATCTCTATGTGCTCACATGGAAGATCTCCAAGACATAAGGCTAGGGAGAAAATTTGAGGCAGAACAATACTTGAAGGAAATATCATTAAAGTAAGTGGGGGGAAATGGAGTCTTTCAAAAAGGTCCTACACTTTATCCTTCACGAATACATACACAGAACTTAAATGACCAGAACAATCTGTGGAAGGCATCCAAGCAAACTGAAAGCTGTGGTGTCCCCTGGGAAAGGGAATTCAAGTTCTAAGGCTCCAGGGGGGAAGGTGCTTTATTTGTAATGTCTTAATTTGATTATAGAAACTTTCACATGTGTACAAAAATAGGACACTGGAACAAACCCCTAAGTACTACAGCCCACACACTCCTTCCTGAACTATTTTTAAGTATTCCCCAACATTCTATTCCATTCATAAATATTTTAGTAAGTTTCTGTAACAGATAAGAGCTCTTTAGGAAAAAAATAACCACAATACCATGAATCATATCTAAAATACCAGTAACAATTCCTTAGGAATATCAAATACCCAATCAATGTTCACATTTCTCTGTATTGTACTTAACAATTTGTTTTTACAAAATTGGACCAAAACAGGCTTCATACATTGTCATTGATTGATAAGTCTCGTGTCTTTTAATGCACTTTTTTTGCCATGTGCCTACGGGATACAATTTCAGTTACTTTGCCAGATGCAGGGTAAGGCATGCATGTGTAATTTTTCTAGATGCTACTGAATTTCCCAGGCCTGTAGCTTTTCCCAACCCTATTAGCAGTTGGGCTAGGAAATGTGTGTAGGAGTGCCTGTTTTCATTTATAGAATGTATGGCCAAACTTGATTTTTGGGGGGCTAATTTGGTAGATGAGAAAGGGAAGCCCATTGTAATTTTCATTTCCTTACATTAAGTTCCAAAAGAAAATGGAGTTGGGGGTAATTTTGTACACGCAAATTCAAAGATCAATCTGCACTGAAATAATAACATTGCAAACCACCAGTTGGCACCCAATTTTATTTTACTTAATCCCCAAATAACCTTTGAGGAAAGTGATATTATATCCCACTTTCAGGGAGGAAACAGCATCAGAGGGGATGAGTGAACTGGTCTAGAGTGTCACAGTAAGGAAGCAGCGGCCAGATGTGGGCCTTCAAGTCTGTTCAGAAATTGTTTCTGGGCTACTCTGCTAGACTGAGCTACCTGAGCTTCAAGACAGCACAGACACAAGCACTAGAGGATATTGTTCCCAGATCTCTTTTCTTTTTTGCTTAGAGTCAACTTCCAGAGTCTAGCAATGCCAGTCTTCTTTTCCAGTAGTTGGCTGGACAAGGGAAAGATATTGAGATATTGCTGGAAGCAGGTGGTTCTATGGTAACCCGAGAGCTCGAGGTCAGGAAGACTGAGGCGAAGGACTATGCAGCCTTGGACTCCTTGGCAAACAAAGCTCCAGGAGCTACACCTGGAAATGGTCCCAGCCATAATGTGGAGCTTCTGGTTTTTTTTTTTTGTTAAAAAGGCATGTTGAACCTCTTTCCATTTTTTGAAGAAGTAATAAAAATAACATAAGAATAACTTCAGATATGTAAATTTGTTAATTCCAGACTTCTCAATTAATATCTTCTATTGAGTGTGTTCTATTGAACACCTTTCAGTTACTGAATTATTACTTATAACTATTTATTTGTTGGTAAATACTGGTCTCAAGCTTGCTGGGAAAATATTCTATCACCTGAGCCACACCCCAGCCTTTGGCATATTTTAAGCAGCCACATAAAATATCTGGGTCATAGTCATGCAACATTTCTCCAATAACACTTATTCTGGTTGCTCATCAGAGGGGAAAATTGGATCATTGATTATCTCAGGGACTCTTGAGGTCACATCACCCTGATAGCAGTTGGTTCAGGGGCTGTTAGACAGGATCCTACACAAAAAGTGATTTTTTTAAACCAAAGTTTGAGTGTTGTAGTAAATATGTTCTCACTTTCTTCCCTTAGCACAGTGAGGGCAAGAACCTATTATTCTTCTTCTGTTCTCATTACTATTCAGTGTAAGAGACACAAGAGAGCCATGCATTAGGCTGCCCCTGAAGGTGCTGAGAAAGATAGAGAGGGAGACATGCAATTGAGTGAATATAAATGAAAATTGCAAACCAGGTTCTTTCCTGTGCACACATGTGTGTGCACACCCAAGCCTATAACACAGTGCAAAAAGGAAGGCTGGGTGTCAGAAGCGATAGGTTTCTGTTGAGAACTATATTAGCTTTCCATAGCTGTGACAAATACTTCAGGAAATCACCTCAAAGGAGAAGGGTTAATTTTAGCTCATGGTTCTAGAAGTTTCTATGCACAGCACATGCTGAGATATTAGAATCTGACTGAGAAAACCTCATAGAGTGCTAGAAGTGAGGCGCTCTTGGAAGTCCAGTCCTTTCATTGTCCTCAGGGGGCGCTGGTGAGATGGAGGGGTGTGCTTTGCTTTGAGTAAGACTACGTTGGCCATGGAATTGAGCTTTGGGACCTCTACCTCAGGCCCTCATTGCTACACTGGACTAGGCCATCTCTGGCCCAATAGCCTATCACTCTGTATTTTCAATTTGCTTCTTTTACTTTTCCACAAGTGCCCAGCTTTCAATGCACAGACCATTTAGAAAACAGAACAAGGAACTGCTGCTTGATTCTTTGAGTTATATTTTGAGTCCTTTCCTTCTCTATGGTGGTAGTGGGGTTTGAACTCGGGGCCCCACACTTACTAGGCTGATGCTCCACCCCTGGAGTCAGGCAGGCAGCCCATTTTGCATTAGCTATTTTTCAGATAATGTCTCAAGCCTTTCTCCAAGCTGGTCTCCAACCAAGATCCTCTCAGTTTCTGTCTCCCAAATAGCGGGACTACAGATGCATCCCACCACATTTGGCCCATTTCATTTTATTTCCTAGTTGGATTTTTTGTATATCCTTTACTCCTAGCTATCATAAACTACTACAAAGATAAAGTTTAAGGTCCTAAATAGAAAAGTCAGGTTAGTAAGGAACTCTCACTCTCTCCATACACTTCTTCCCTAACAACAAATACAGCCTCAGGAACAAGTACAACCACAGCCGCCCACTCTCCACCAGTCCAAAAACCTTACCTCTTCCATGTCTAAGGGCTCTGGGAGAGATGGAGAATTTCTCTGGGCTTTGCCAATACTTCAGAACATGGTGAGCGTGTACGCGCGTGCGCGCGCGCGCGCGCGCGCGCACACACACACACACACACACACACACACCCATTCTTCCCTTCCCTAGTAGAAGCTCAGTAATTCATGGGAAACAAATTTGGAAGCATGTGTGGAGAGCCCTGAGAAATCAGTAGCAAGATGGGCAGGCTTTGTAACTCTTTTCCTCCAAGTGACCTAATAAAGCTATTGCTAAGTTGTTTCCCAAGGTCAATTTTCAGCTTTTAATAGTTTTTAATGAGCTGTTTAAAACGGCTGCTCAACTTGTGCTCATCCAAGCTTGCACATGTTTGAGTATAGAAAGGAAAAGAGAAGAAAGAAGGATGAAGGGCAGATGAGAGAGCTGTATTTAGTCCCACTAACTTGGGCACAGGAAGGAGATGAGAATATGGGTGAGCCCTTCATAACGTCCTGTTGCATGCTCATGGAAGCATGCCTCCATCTTTGAGATCAAAGTAAGACAACCTCAGTGACCACAGAGGCCTTCAAGCAGCAGCCATGGATATCCCCCAAACCCTTGGACATCTGCAAGGAGAGGAAGCATGAAAGAGTCATAATAATGACAGTGGGAGAGACAAGAGGGAACAGCCTTAAGCATGTGCTGACTAACTAAACTTGTAGAAGGAGCTGAGCCCCAGGAAAAAGAGAGAAGAGAAAAGAAGAAACAGCTTACAGGGAATGATGCTTCAAATACAACCAGAGCCCTGATATTAGGTGGCTTTATGCTAATCATCATCCATACCTGCTATAGTTTGTTTTCCATTGGTTCATGCACTGGAGGCTTGAAGGGCTGTGTTGTGGGGGTAAAACCTTTAGGAGGTGAGTCCTAATAAGGCTATAGGGGCTCTGCCTTCATGAATGAATTAATGTATCCATCTCTTGTGATAGACTGTATCAAATTTACTAGGTTCTAGTTCCCAGAAGAGGCATGAAAAGAATCATACCCTATCATTCTCTGGTCTCTTGTTTTCTGTCTTGTGTGATGCCTCTCTCCCTCTCATTACTTTTTGCAATGATGCCATCTGCCATGTTGTGATGTAATCAGAGCTCCCTCCCAATGCAAACAGATGGAGCCTCCTAATCTTAAACTTTGTCTCCCAAACTGCGAGCCAAATAACCTCTTTTCTATATAAAGTACTTAGCTTCAACTACTTTAACAGCACAAAATGGGCCAAGATAATATCCAATACCCTTCACCATACAGTTACTGGGCACCAGACTTTCTCTGCTAAGCATGTTGTACATATGCATAACTCCTGTTTTCACAACTACCTGACAACACAGATTCTGTTATTGTTTCCACGATAAAGAGGAACCAAAAAGAATGAGTGAGAAGCCATTGGATCAAGATCCATCAGTAAGGCTGATTTATATCTACACAGCATGATTCTAGAACCTATGATTCTAGAACCTTTATATGAGCTCCTGTGCCTGTCAAGTCTCATGATACTGAGTGTCCTGGATTCACTCTACTTAGAATCCTGCTTCAGCCCCACTTGGCATTCCTATTTTCCTGTATTATTTCTCACATAGCCCTCATTGCTGCCTGACATACCATAAGATTTAAAAAAATTATTTTATTATAAAGATGCTGTACAGAGGGGTGATGAGTAAGGCAATGAGTACATTTCTTTTTTTAAATAAGTTTTTTTATTGTGAAAATACTGTACAGAGAGGTTACAATCACATGAGCAAGGTAATGAGTACATTTCTTATCAAGCATTGTTGCCTCCTCCTTTGTTTTTCCCCTACCATCCCTTCCCTCCTATCTCCACAATTAGTATATTTCTTGTCAAGCATTATTCCCCCTTCCCTTGTCCTCCCACTATCCCCTCCCTTCCCCACTTCCCTCATTCCTCCCTACCCTGCCTGAAGTTGTAAAGTTTGTTTCCAATATACTGTCTTGTGGGTATCTTTGTTGTAATGGGTCATCCTGTGTCTTTGTTCCAGCATTTTTGTTATTCTCCTTCCCCTCCCCAAATTATTCAAATGTATATACAAGACGTAGGGTACCAAAATCAAATACAGTGACAACAGGGGATATACCATAGGGGGACGAACGTATAAAAGAAACAAAAAAAATCACATTAAAAACAACAACAAAGAAAGCCCTCTTGTGTCCATATCTTGGGGTTCATTTCACTTAGCATCATCTTATATGGCCATATGTACATAGCTTTTGAGCTTT
This sequence comes from Dipodomys ordii, assembly GCF_000151885.1. Taxonomy (NCBI): domain Eukaryota; kingdom Metazoa; phylum Chordata; class Mammalia; order Rodentia; family Heteromyidae; genus Dipodomys; species Dipodomys ordii. Next base: position 3,339,377 of record NW_012267348.1, on the reverse strand, counting down.
TCTGCTCATCTGATAAAATCATCCTAAATGTAGACTAATTATTGCAAATGAGGGAAATCATGGGACCTATATTATTATCTGGCTCTACCAAAATGTAACTCCACAAGAAGACCCTGCCACATATCAGGGTCTCAATAATGCTGTGGAAGGTATCACTACAGATCTACTGGGCTAAAGTTATTGCTTATTCCCAGATCCTCTCTCCCTTGCCTACTTTCTGTGGCAGAGGCCTGCAAAACACAGGCCTTCATTTCCCAGCCCTGGTACCACAGAATCAGCTCAGGAGAAGGCTACCAGGGACTTTCTTTATTTTATTTTTTTTCTCTCTTTCTCCCTCTCTCTCTCTCTTTCTTTCTTTCTTTTCTTTTCTTTCTTTCTTTCTTTCTTTCTTTCTTCCTTCCTTCCTTCCTTCCTTCCTTTCTTTCTTTCTTTCTTTCTTTCTTTCTTTCTTTCTTTCTTTCTTTCTTTCTTTCTTTCTTTCTTT
>NW_012267348.1:3326457-3338843 GCF_000151885.1 Dipodomys ordii | reverse complement strand
TTTCTTTCTTTCTTTCTTTCTTTCTTTCTTTCTTTCTTTCTTTCTTTCTTTCTTTCTTTCTTTCTTTCTTTCTTTCTTTCTTTCTTCTTTCTTTCCTTCTTTCTGTTAACCAGGGACTTTCCGTAAGACATTTGCTTCTCTGGTGGAAGGGAAGAAGTTGAACCCTGCAGATTCTACCTCTGCTTCCCACCTTTGAAAATTCACCTGTAAGAACATCTTTCTTGAATTTTTTATTTTATTTACATACCTTTTATAAAATTTAAAAATGGTTTATTGTTTGAAAACTGGCTTTTCTCCACTTACTATGACATCTTGGACTTGTCTCTCATACTCAGTTCTTCTAGAGGGCAGCTCACTTTGCTGGTGTTTGTTCACTTGTAATGTTCTTGTTTATCAAGCACCTATTACAACCACACTCAGGCAGGACAAATCAGAACCAGTGGTGTGCCCTGGCACTAGGGCAGATGATGGAAGAGGAAAGACTGGGTCTGGTATGGGGAAGGCTCAGAATCTGGGTGGGGAAAAGGGATGTGTGGTCTGCCAGTGACTGGGTGGGTGGCCTCAAGGATCTGGGTGGTTTCTTCCGACTCCTATTGCTTTGACTGCAGACAATGAGTCTAGATTTGCCTTCGCCAGGCAACTTCTTGTTGGCAACAATGTGTTGGATGGCGTTCGGGAATGCCATGGTGCATTTTTTTCCTGTGCCTTCTGCATAATGTAAATGTAATTAATCATTTCTATGATGGTTTATAATTTTGTATTTTTCATTTATAGCCATCTAATTAAATTCATTTAAGCTTTATAAGTAGTAACTTTAGCATAGCTCTTTGTACCCCCACTGGTATAGTGCTGAAAACTCATAATAAATACGTCTCAAGGTGGCTACTGCTGTTTTCAAAGTGAATTTCAAAGTCTATTCAAGTGAAAAGTATTATTGTATGACTACAACTTCAATTAGCTATAGAAAAGACCAGAGAAGTGTTTCTTATTTCTTTCCACTTAAAACTTTTCAGGCTTTGAAGAATGGGATGGGAGCTGAGATGAGCCTGTGAAAAGCACTTCCCAGGACTGTAGGTGACCTTGGAGGTCAGCACCTGCTTCTCCAACATGGCTTGGCATGCATTTGCAGTGCTCTTAGTTAGAAACAAAGCCACACACATCTTTCTCTGCTTCTCAAACAAAATCTATCTCCAGATAAGTTATGCAGAGCTTGTTTTAATGGTGTACTGCTTATCCCCTTTATGAATGCCTTGTTCACCAAGATGAACAGATTTCCTGTTAATAATCAGAGGAAAAATACTGCACATACAAATTCTAAAAACTTTATTGATAGTCAAAGAAATGCAAATTAAGGCAACAGCAATACGCTATATTTTCCTACCAAACTGTCAAAGATTTGTATCAATGATTAATGCTCAGGGCTGTTGTGGTTCTGGCAGAAGGCTGCATTGGTACAATCTTTCTGGAAAATAATTGTTTATTAGAAGAATCTGTAGGGCAGATGAGTTTTTTCTTCTTATATTTTTAGGGTGAGTTTGTATAACCTTTGAACAAGAAATTTTTATTTTAAGGGCTGTATATTAAGGAAAGATAGATCTTCAGCAAATAGGTGGATAAGAGAATTTTCATTTATCTGGTTTCTATTTTCTACAAGAATTTTTGAAAGAGGAAACTTTAAAACATAGCCTTCTATTTTAAAAATATTGTAAAGGTCATGTACAGAGGGGTTACAGTTACATTATTCAGGTAATGAGTACATTTCCTTTTGAACAGTGTCATCCCTACCCTGATTCTGTCCCAGTTTTTCCCCTCCTGACTATCCCTCCCCTCAAGTTGTATAGTTCATTTCCAGCATAGTGTCTAGTGGGTTTTGCTGCTGAATTGGTCCAACCTTTGTCCCACTGTTTCTGTGCTTCTCCTTCCCTTCCCCAAATCAGATAAACTTAAATACAAGACAAAGGATATAGAAATAGAAAACAGCAATGGATGGGAATAAATCAAAGAAAAAAGGAAAGAAAAAAAGAACCACAAACAGTATAATAAAAAACTCTTTTTTAAATTAATTTATTTTATTGTGAGAATATCATACAGAGGAGTTACAATTACATGGGCAAGATAATGAGTAGATTGCTTATCAAGAATTGTTACCTCCTCCTTGTTTCCCCTTTCCATCCTAAAAAAAACTCTTTTACTTCCATTTCTTGGAGTTCATTTCGATGAGTATCATTTCATATGATTTTATGCACATAGCTATTGAGCCCTTGTGATCCTCTCCTAAGAACATTATCCTTTGTTCTCTCTGTGTGAATGTTTAGATTGCAGTTTAATTAATCATGTCCAGGTGTAATTATTTGCTTTTTACTACCCATTGAGTTTACTTATAGATTTATAGGTACATTTTAGTTATTACAAATTAGGGAACTCATGTAGCTTATGTTTCTTTGGGTCTGGCTTACTTTCACTTAGTATAATTTTTTCCAAGTCTTTCTATTTCCTTATGAATGGGACAATGTTCTTATTTCTGATGGAAAAATGGAATTCCATTGTGTATATATACCACATTTTCTTGACCCATTCATCTACTGAGGGGCATCTGGGTTGATTCCATATCTTGGCTATGATAAACAATGCTGCAATGAACATGGTTGTGCTGATGGCTTTAGTGTAGCCTAGTTTGTGGTCAGTTGGATAGATGCTTAGAAGTGGGATTGCTGGGACATAGGGAATCTCTATGTTTAGTCTTTAGAGGAGCCTCCACATTGTTTTCCAGAGTGGTTGAACAAGTTTACATTCCCACTAACAGGGTAGTAGCATTCCCTTTTGGCTACATCCTTGCCATCGTTTTCCAGAGTGGTTGAACAAGTTTACATTTCCACCAACAGTGTAGTAGCATTCCCTTTTGGCTACATCCTTGCCATCATTTGTTATTGTTAGTTCTCTTGATAATGGCCATTCTAACTTGGGTGAGGTGGAATCTCAATGTTTTTTTAAAATTTATTTTATTTTATTTTATTTAGTTTTTAATTGTGAGAATACCATACAGAGGAGTTACGATTACATGGGCAAGATAATGAATACATTTCCTATCAAGCATTGTTGCCTCCTCCTTGTTTCCCCTTCCCATCCCTTTCCATACTCCTCCCGTCCCCCACCCTATTTTCCCCCACCCCCCACCAAAGTTGTTAAGTTCGTTTTTTGACATATTGACTTGTACATCTCATTGTTGCAATGGGTCCACCTGTATCCCTAGTTAAATGATTTGTTTTTTTCCCTTCCTCTCCACAAATTATACCAACATCAAATTTTGCATTTCTTTTACGGCCAGAGATGTCAAACATCTCTTCATGTGTCTATTGGCCATTCTTATTTCTTCTTTAGAGAAGGCTCTCTTTAGCCCATTTATTAATTGGGTTATTATTTCTTTGAGGATTTATTTTTAGAAGGTTCAATTTTGTTTCTGATGTAAAACATTTATTCCAAGTTAGTTACTTTATGCAGTAGTTTCCCTCCTCAAGACTTGTGATAACCACCTCTTAAATCTGTAAATAATGTTATCAAAATAATCTTAATCTTTGAAATCTCACAAAATTATATTTTAAAATCCACTCTGAATATCAAGACTGAAAGAATATCACATTTCCTAAACCCAAATATTTTGCAGGTGTACCAAAAAAGAAAAACGAAAATGAAAACAAACAACTACAGATGCTTCGTCAAGGGGCTAATGTTACCTGAGCAGTCAAAAATAAAATAGCCAGGCACCCATGGCTCATGTCTGTAATCCTAGCTACTCTGGAGGCTGAGATCTGTGGATCGCTGTTTGAAGCCAGCCTGGGCAGGAAAGTCTGTGAGACTCTTATCTCCAATTAACCACCAGAAAACCAGAAGTGGCGCTGTGGCTTAAGTGGTAGAGCACTAACCTTGAGCTGAAGAGCTCAGGAACAGTGCCCAAGCCCATAGTTCAAGCCCCATGACCAACAACAACACCAAAAAGACAAAACGCCAAATTATTAGCATTAATTTCATACAGTTATAAACTTCAATAGTTACTTTGTCATTGACAATGATTGCTTAAGCTCAGGGTGAGTGCCCTGAGGGCTGGTAGTAGAAGCTGCAGAACAATGTCTCTTCCTCTCTGCACCTACGCTGCCAGCCCCCACTTGTGCATGACTCTGCATGGACTTTGTATATGTGTCATTTATAAATCTTTCTCACAACACAAACCTCTCTATTAAGCAGAAATAAAGGGAACAAGAACAGAGGCTTAATTTTTTTGAGCTCTGAATATTTTAGATATGAGACCCTTGTCTGATGCATAGCTAGCAAAGATCTTCTCCCATTCTGTGGGCTTGCTATTTATCTTCCTAGTCATGTCCTTTGCCATGCAGAAACTCTTCAGTTTGATGCAATCCCATTTATCTACTCTTTCTTTGATTTGTTGTGATTCTGGATCTTTACTTAGGAAGTTTAGTCCTGTGCCAAGGAGCCTTAGTGTTTCCTTTATCTCTTCTTGTTTTCAGGATATCTGGTCTTACACTGAGGTCTTTGATCCATTTGGAATTGATTCTGGTACAGTGTGATATACAAAGATCTAATTTCAGTCTTCTGCAAATGTATAGCACCATTTGTTGAAGAGGTTGTCTTTCTTCCATCCTGTGTTTTTTGCTCCCTTATCAAATATTAAGAGGCTGTAGGTCTGTGGGTTCATTTTTGAGTCTTTAATTCTATTCCATTGGTCCTCAGGCATATTCTTGTGTCAGTACCAAAGCTGTTTTTTATGACTACAGCTTTGTAATAGAGCACAACTTTCTTTTCTACATCATCTTGTACATACCACTTCATTTTAAAAGGAGTAATGTTGGAAGTGTCAGGTAAGCTCTTTTAAGAACTATGTGGATGGTCAGAGATTGTTCCCTGTAGTTGGGCAGCTTGAATTCCAGGCCAGAGAGGATACATATTGGCTCTTGTTGTCCTTGGTTACTAGAGTTCATTTCTGTAGACTATGACTCTGGATTCTGTTTGCTATGTGAAGTATGGAGAGGTGGCTTATTGGTCCAACAGTCCCCAGAGTAACTGGCTGCAGTGGGGAGGGAAGGCATCCCATTAGCAGTTGCTTGGGGAGTAGGCAGAGCTGGCTTTCCCCACTGGCTTAATCCCACTTCAGTGGGAGCCAGAAAAATGGTATAGTTCCTCTTTCTGACTTCACAGGTAACTTATATTCTCCAGAAACCTGAGCCCATTGACATTCAAATTTAGTAGAATTAGTACTTAGGAAAAGTTTGATGAAGTCATCCAGTATCCAGTGTGAATGCTACTGACTTCACTAGTCTTCTAAGAGCCCATTTGGGGATCTGAATAAGGAACTTCACTACTGGAGGTAAAATCAGACCTTTCACTTACTCTGGCAGTAGAGTGCTTCCTAATTAATCCAGTGGTTAGGCTTTGACATCATTAACAGTGAAGGAGAAAGGAAGGAGGGTGGAAGGAGAGAGGGCAAGCATATGACAGCTACCTTGTCCTTTGGCAAAGAAACTTGCCATCAGCATAGAAAGCATCAAGACCATGATGAGCAATGGATTCTTCAGTGGTGGAGAAAACACTCAGTCCCAGTCCTCAGAAATCAAGCTGGTACTCTTCCCACCAGTGACTCAGTCCCTTGTTTTATGGTATAGAGAATTAATGCAAGAGTATTAAGGCTCTGGCCAGCATTGGTCCCACCTGTGTACATGGTGCTTGGAATGCTGGTAGCAATGGCAGTCAGTTTACTAAAATATCAGCCCACAGCCTATCCTCATTTATTGTATTTGTAATCCTAGTGATACTGAAAAGCTGCAATGTGTGGATCAGCTGCTTTTTCTCTATGGTTCTAAAGAATGAGTCCATGGACACAGAGGGAGAAATAAAGTGGCAAAGGTTTATTGAAGAAAAAGTTAATCAGAGCTCTCACTAGATGGTGGGGGGGTGTCACATGGGAAGGCACTGCCTAGGATGCATTATTTAGGGGTTAATAAAGTGTTTCTAGGAGAGAGCTACCTGACTCAGGATCACTGGACAGCCTGCAGACCATATCAGTCCTCAGAGGATGGTTCATGGAGTGATGGGATGGTTAGTGGTAATGAGTGGGTTGAAGTGTTGACGATGTAGCCACAATATTGATGGCAGTGGCTTGGCAGTGGTGGCAGTGTTTCTGATGGCAGTAGTGGTTTGGAGTTCTTGTTGGCAGCAGTAGTGGGAGTGATGAAGCTGGGAATGATAGAATTAGCAATGGCAGGGCCGTGGCTGCTGGTGATAAGTAAAAGATACAGTATGGTGGAACACTGATGGGTGGTGCAGATGATCCTGAGCCTGGTAGTTAAGACCAAAAATCAGATTTAGGAAATACAAAAGCAGTGATTCTGGTTATTTTTCAGTATTTCTTTCTTTTTTTTCTTCCTCCTCATCTCTTAACCTCTCATATGCTTGGTGTCACAGATACCTGCTTTCATCCAGGAGTTCTCTTTTGTTTTGGTCTGCTTATTATGTCTAGAATAAAAGTATGTTTTATTAGGATGGCAGGCCATATATCTTTGCTTTGCTTTAGAAATCCTGAACATGTTCTTTTGTTATTGAACAAATGCCTGCATCCTATAAAAATGCAGTCTTTTCAGAGCAAGCTCTTAAATCTTCAGGAGTCCTTTTCAGTGTGGGCTTCATTGTATGTGGCCTAACACGCTGTGGTTAAAAGACATCCAGAATGGAGAAACTGATCACAACCATAATAACAAACCAGGAGATGTTGTTGATTTCCCTTTGCCATTTTGTCTTCAGCCCATTTATCTCCTATGGAATGAATCCAGCTTTTGTCACCTGTCATCTTTAATACCAGGGAAAATTCAATAAGAATTGTCACTTTGTGTGTTTTTGAAGACACTGTTAGGTATGGTAATATTGTCAGAACAATTGCTAATATTATGTTTGCATTTAATCTCTGGTTGCTGTCTTGGTCAGTTGGGTGCTTTTTCCTCTTTTCCTGTGTAAGAGAGCACATTGATGTCATGTAGATCGTATTTCTAGGCTGCCATGGGGCTGAGAGAAGAGTTAATAGACAGGATGAAAGAATAATGAGCCAAAGCAATGTTCATAGCTTGGGGAGCCAGGTCAAGCCAAACAACCTGGTGCATAATGGAGCTAAATGGGAAGTTCAGCACTTGGGTGCACTCACAAAGATCCATAAGAACAGCAGGTAAGAAACTTGGGCCTGAGATCCTGAGACAGGGTTGTGAGTTGCAGCAAACTGAAACTCAAGGTAGGAGATGGCTGCCAGGAAAGTGAAATATTCTTCCTGGCAGACTTTGCTGGGTTGTGTTTGACTTGCCTGGGCAAACAATCGGCTGTATGGAGGAAAGATATCAAAATGATGGGGCTCAGTTAGGAACTTTAAATGTCCTCTTAGTCTATGAATGTCAGCCCGGAATCTAGACACTTGGTGCTGTGGTGAGTTTTTCTTGATTAAAATATAATTTACAGAATTTGATCAAATATGTATTATATAACATATCTTATATATTATAAAATATATTATAATTTACAGAATATGATCAAAACAGCAGTGTGTTATGGTACAAGATTTTGAAAGGAGCCCTCTCAAGGGTAAGAAATAGTGGCTTAACAGTATCATCCCAGGCACAATGTCCTTCAGAGTTTATGTTGGGCATCCTTGGCCTATTGGCTTCTCATCCATAAGTTTATCAGCACATGGTGCTAGAGATGATTACTCTAACTCCAAGCATCTCTCTCTCACTCACTCACACACATACACACACAGCAAAGACAAGTAAAAATTAAAGGGACTGGGTCTCTTCTCATGTATACTTAAAAAAAAAATCAGGAATCAAAAGCTTTTCCAAGTCGGGCACCGGTGGCTCACGCCTATAATCCTAGCTACTCAGGAAGCTGAGCTCTGAGGATCTCGGTTCAAAGCCAGCCCGGGCTTTGAAGTTCGTGAGACTCTTATCTCCAATAAACCACTAGAAAACTGGAAGTAGCACTGTGGCTCAAGTGGTAGAGTGCTCACCTTGAGCTGAAGAGCACAGGGATAGCACCCAGGCCCAGAGTTCAAGCCCCATGATCCACCCAAAAAAAAAAAAAGTTTTTCCAGAACTTTCTTAATAGTTGTCCTATTGTATCTCATTAGTTTTGTGTCATAGGGGTCACCACTTTGGCTCTTCAGTTGCAATGACTAATTATATCTTTTTCATGATGACAAACCCAGCAATGTCTTTCTCAGAAGTAGGAATGAGTGGGTAGATATTACATGGGTGGACAAGTGAATTCATTTCTGGGCATATGCTTACTTTAAAACATGAGACTACGTGTTATATAGAAGAGAGTTTGCTTATGAGGCTCCAGAAGCAACACTAGTGCAAATATAGTGTCAATTGGTAGGAGTTACAAAGAAGCCAGTTTGGGATTCTACTTGAATTAGGATACTCTGATAAGTGTATATATACAGAAATTCAAAGTGGAACTCAGTGGAGGGGTGAAGTGGGATTAGTGTGCATTTGGTAGGGGCAGAGTAAAGGACCCCTATTGGTGGGGGATGTGAAGAGGGCAGACATTTACACTGACCTGTGAAATTCCTTCCAACCCAGAGAGCCTGGGATTCCAGTAATTAGTTTTGAATGTTCATTAGATAATTATGCTAATTGGGGTAATATTTATACTAATCAAGGTATAATTTCTAGTTGAATAGTGTTTTTTTATCTTTAGAATCATTGCATGAAATACAGTTTACCTTAGACCTGGGTCTAGGCTTTGTTTATAACTAGTTTTACAAGAGTTAGGTTATGGATAGGGCACATACGACATTAACTGGCATGTTAAATGCTAATTAGCATGGCCCCATGAATGTTGTTAGACTTGTCACATTGAGGCAAGGTATAGCTGGGCAGTGCCAACTTCTTGTGCTGTGATATTTTGTAGTCAACAAGAATATCAAGGAGAAAGGAATGACAGCCACCCGAGGAAGAGAACTTACTCAGTTCCCTCCAAAGAAGACATTTCTAGTAGGCTCTAGTGTTCATGTCGAACACAATTTCTAACCTAAGGTCTCTAAAATTTTCTTGGACAGCACTCTCAATTTTCTTCTTGTCACTTAGTATAATGGAAGGAAAGGACTTGGGATAGACACCTTTTCTCCTCCTCTTTATATACTGCCACTTCCTGTTACGGTCCCAACAGTCCAGTTTAACCCTTACAGCCCTTCATGGCTGGCAGGACCAAGCGTATCCATCTGACCGATCAGATTTTGTCCTTCGGGAATTTGGAATTGGAACATGGAGAAACTAATTACTCAGTTTCTGTTAGATATATGGTCATAAGAACAGTGTGGCTGCCACCTTCTTTCATGGTTTTAGGAAAGTCTGCTCAAAGAGAAGCAAGAGAAAGACCAGGTAGCCTAAGGAAGGGCTGAGGACTTATTCTCCTGGGTCTGGCCTCATCTGTTCTTGGGTCCAGCTCTTTTCGAGGCTCCTAGACACTTCCTACCATCCCAATGTGTATCACACCCCTGAGTCCATCCTGTAACTCTTTCCCTAGTTGTTTAAGCTGTTTGCATGGATTTTGTTGCTTAAGAGGTTTTATTATTTATGTTCCACCCTTAGAAAGGCTTAATAGAAAGCTGATAGGAATTGCATTTTCCATGTATAAAATCATATTCTCATTGTAATAAAGAACAAAGAAATGTGTGCCTTTAAATGTGGCAATTCCAACATTAATCATCCTTATAGATGATTAGCTCTCAGTGGTTTGGAAGCAGGGAGGAAATTATATGAGCAGATGCAAGCCAGCCTTTACTAGGCATCTTACCATGGACCACACAAAAGGCTTATTCTAAGCCCTTTGCCTGTATTTAATCCTTTCCTGAGGCTAGGAGGTGGGGCTAGCACTATCATTCTGAAGATGAGTTAACTAAGAGACTCAGAGGTCAAGGGGAGAAGCAGGGTTTGAATCCAGGCAATCAGCTCCAACTGTGGACTCTTAACCCACCATGCGGTGCAGCCTCTCATTTTATTACTGTCATTGATTATATTTGTCTTCTGTTGCTGCACAAATAACTGCAAATTTAGAGGCTTAAAAAGCAACACCCATATGCTATCTCAAAGCTTCTCTGGGTCAGAGTCTAGCCCAGCTCCCTGAATTCTTTGCCTTGGGGTATCTCACAAGTCCACAATCAAGGTGCTGGCAGGGCTAAGGTTTCATCTGAGAGTTGAAGGAAGATTTGCTTCCAAACTCATGCAGTTGTTGGGGGAATTTGGTTTCTCCTATGCTATTGGGCTGTTAACCTCAGATGCTCATGACTATTCAAAAGAGCCTAAAACAGGGATCCCTTAAACCCCTGTTTTATAAGCCACTTCACAGAGCAGCTTTCAACACTGTGCCTGGCCTCATCAAAGCCAGAGAAACTGCTAGAAAGATGGAAGTCACTCTGATACAACCTGATTCCAAAGTATTATCATCTCACTTTGGCAAAGCAAGTCCTTAGCCCAGTCTATACTCAAGATAAGGGCAAAGCTAGGGAATACTTGGACTTGGCCTTAAGAATCTGCTCACAAAACTTCTCTTCTTTTTAACATACACATATTTGAGTGAATACTGAGGCTTGAATTCAGCCTAGGCACTGTCTTTTAACTTTTTTCTCAAGATTGGCCGTCTATCACTTGAACCATAGCCCCACTTCTGGATTTTCTGGTCTTCCCTCCCCAGGATAGCTTTAAACTGCAGTCCTCAGAGCTTAGCTTCCTGAGTAGTTAGGATTACTGATATAAATCACCATGCCCAGCTAACTTTAAAAAAATGGCTCTCTGATAAAGGCTGGATTGGAGCATTGGCCTTGAGTAAGGTTACATGTCACTTGGAATTGTAGACATCCAGGTTTATAGTTGTGGCCCAACCCACTGTTCTGGATGCAGCAGAGAGGGCTGTTCTAGAAAGAGAGGCCGGGGTCTGTCCTCTACCACTTACTTGCCTATCAGAGACTGGAAGACCAGAGAAGAGCCTGCAAGATGGTGTGAGTACCTGCCAGACCTGGAATAGGCAGCCTGAGACCTTGGAGGTCTTGATCACTTTTTCCCACTTTCCTGTCCTTTAGAACATAATCGTTTAGGGGGGGATGGCTACTGTTCTGGAGAGGCCGAGTCAGGGATGGACAGTGACGGGAAGCATTTACAGCAGCATTCTGCCCACTCCTGTGCATGGAAAGGAGGAAGGTTCTCAATGTCCCATGTCCTCCAGAGAGGTTTGCAGCTCACTTTTGTTATTATACCATCTATTTGGAATATTGCTCTGTCAGAGCATAGAGATAGAAGCCACTCTTAGTACTCCAGCATGTAGGAGGCCTGATGTAAGTTCATCTCTACATATGTCTCCCAAGGCTACCACTTCTGTTTGAAATTATTAGCTCAGGGACCCAAGAGCCAGCCTGATTGTGTAGTGCTATCATGGGTATGTGTGCTCTTAATTAAACCTCCTGAAAATAGTCTTTGTGCATTTGATACTTGTGCACTTCCCAACGAATGTCTTGTTACATGGGCCTTCTGAGACTGTCCATGAACAGGATGTTCCAAGATTTTTCTGCAGAGGGAGCAGCACAAGCTCTACAACTCCACAGGGGTGCAGAATGGTCTGTACTGGATAGGGCCTGTGCCTGGAGACCCGGGTAACCCCCTGTTGTCACTCACCTTCTATCCAGCATAAGGAGACACTGTCCCCTTCCAAGCAGCCTTACTTGCTGCCCTTACATATGTGAGTATTCATAGTCAGCTTTCTCTTTCCTGGCACCCCCTGAAATCAGTGATGGCTGTTTTATGTGTGTGCTTCCAGTCACAGGCTCTCTTTGTTTTATTTGGGCTTTTAATAAACCTTTCCTCACTTGCATTCTCTTCCCAATAATATTTGAAATTAGGGTTTAGTCTGGTTGTACACATCCATAATCCCAGCTAAATTGGAAGTACAGGTAGGCAGATCTTGGCCTGAGGCTAGTCCTGGGCATAAATTCAAGACTTTATCAGAAAAATAACTAAACAAGAAGGGCTGACAAATAGCAAATGGCAGAACAATTGTCTAGCAAGCACAAGACCCTGGGTTCACATTCTAGTACTATTAAAATATAAATAATCTGAAATCATATACTGGGACTTCTTGTATGGCTCTGCTTAAAAGCATCTGTATTTTATCTTCCTTTTTGGCAATAGGTTATTATTAGTATTTTTTTAATTTAATTTTATTTGTGAACATACTGTACAGAGGAGTTACAATTACATGGGCAGGATAATGCATACATTTCTTACCAAGCATTGCAGCCTCCTCCTTTGTTTACCCTTCACATCCCTTCCCAGCCTCCCCCTTCC
>NW_012267348.1:3302852-3324962 GCF_000151885.1 Dipodomys ordii | reverse complement strand
TCCAGCAGTGTTCTTTCCATTGAGGAGCGTTTTTGCTATTCGGGGTCTTTTATTGTTCCATATGAATTTTTGGATTGCCTCTTCAATAGGTTATTATTTATTGAGGTTATAGGCCCGTGTAACCAGTCCTGTTCTAAGTGCTTTGCTGGAAAGAGCTCCTTGAAGGTCCACCACATCCAGCTCTTCTAGAGATTTTTGCCATTCCCATTTTACAGAGGAGGAAACTGAGGTTGAGAAATGCCCCACCTGAGGTTCCTGATCAAGAAAATGGCTGAATCTGCTGAGAAAAGCCCCATCCCTAAGACTTCTACCCAGAGAGCTGGCTGTTCCTCTCCTCTGTAGGTGATCAAGAGTGTCATTAAGATCAAGGTAACCAGAATCTCAGAAGGATCAGGAGAAATTGGAGAGAATCCAGGGAAGGTCCTAGAAAGGGATTAATAGAATAAGAGTAAGATGGTGGAAAAGCTCAGAGGAATAAGAGTAATTTAATCTGGAGAAATAAATTCCAGGTGTGACATTAATGGCATTCTACTGATGATGTCACGGCCATCAATTAAACTATTTCTGCAAATAGGAGCGATTCTTCTTGCTTTATTACACAGCATCAAATAATGATCTAACTATTGTTTTATTTAATTAATTCAATGAATATATAATAAGCAGTCCCCTATGGTCATTATTCATAGTGCACAAGATAAGCAAGGAACAGAGGAGTCTGAGAGAACTCATATTATATAGCAGGGGAGGAGAGGAGAGAGGGTAAATGAGGTAAATGAAGAAAAGACATAGGAACAGGTTGCTACATGCAATGATAAATGCTGTGAGGACACCAGGCCAAGAAAATGGGTGGGAGGGCCGGTGATTACAGGTGGGCTTCCATAGAAAGAGCCATTGGAACTGAGACCTTAAAGCTGCATGAAACTCTGGGGATAGAATAGTTTGGGAAGAGGGAATCTCAAATAGGAATGAGTTTGGAAAATACATAGGTCAGAAAGCAGGAGATGAAGATCAAGCTGCTGCCCTATTTAGACCTGGGGGAAGTTTCTGGACAGAGCAGCTACCAGTCCGTGGGCAGTGAGTTGCAGGAGGTTAGAATGAGAGGACGCATGAGATGTTGTGGCAGCTACGACTTGCATTTGGGGTGGGGAAGGCGGACAGAAGGCGACCTTTTGGGTCTATATTGTATCATTAGAACAGACAGGAAATAATGACTAGATGTAGGGAAGGAGTAAAGGTAAGGGGAAGAAAAGACTCAAAAGTGATTATTGGGTTTTTGGGAAGAAGCGTCCAATTTTAATCCTGTTATTTTACTGGGAGGAGGAAGTTTTAGAAGAACCATCCTAGAGACTCCCTAGCTGATACTCAGAGGCCATCAACTCTATGTAACATTTTGGTTCTCTGCTTATTTTTTCTAGGGAGAGGATCCAACTCTTCATCTGTTCCTCAGAAGGGAAAAACTCCCCCTCACCACCTCCCAGCAATAGAAAGGCTGTGTGGGATGCAAGCCAAACTCTCCTCACCCCACTTCATTTGGAAGCAGAGGAATGGAAGCTCCAACAAGACCTCGCAGGAGGTCACATCATAGGTTCTTGGCAGAAATAATCTTAAGCCATCTCCTTCCCCAGCCAGGTCTCTGTATGCTAGATGATCTATTTCAGGGAAAGGGGGCAAAACGTGGAAAGGCCACAGATCCACTCTTTGTAATCTGGAAAAAGATGGTATTTCTTTTTTTTTTTTTTTTTGGGTCCGGTCATGGGTCCTGAACTCTAGGCCTGGGCGCTGTCTCTCAGCTCTTCAGCTCAAGGCTAGCACTCTACCCCTTGAGCCACAGTGCCACTTCCGGCTTTTTTCTTTTTGCTTATGTGGTGCTGAGGAATCAAACCCAGGGCCTCATGCATGGAAGGCAAGTGCTCTACCATAGAGCCACCTTCCCAGCCCAAAAGATGGTATTTCTTTCTAGTTAGAGGGTAGTTCTCTGAAGTGATGGCCTCAGCTCACAGTGCCCATTTAAATAGGTCTGTTTCTAAGAACGCTCCCCAATATTGGAATGTTTATGATATGCAAGTAAGACCAGGTGTGCCTGGATGTGAAAAGAGGCAGCAGTGAGGTATGTGTGTTGATCTATTTTGGGGTGCAAATCACCAAGGTTTGAGGCCTGTGGGAGGGTGGGAAGCTTCTGCTAGAAGCATGCTCTTAAATATTTTCTCTATGAGTCCTGAATTATAGCCAGTCAGATCTTGAAAATAAAAATTTTAATCATCATTATATCTTCACCAGGATGCACTTTTTAAAACCAGAGGTCGGAGCATTAAATAAGCTGAGGGGGGAATGAATGTTTCCTCTCAGTTTTGGCTTTCCATGCTTCATGCTTTTTCTGGATCAGACTCTGAAGGTCAACTACAGGAAATGTAAGAAAGAAAAGAAGTTCTCTTTAAAAGATAGCAATATGAAGACAAAACCCCAATGTTCTATATGTAGATAATCAAAATAGAGAGCTCTTCTCAGAAATTTTCAAATCAAATTTTAGCCTGGTGAGCAAATACATAAAATGATGACAATCTTACAATCACAGTGTCCCTAGCTAGAGGCTTAAGGTAATAGGTGAGAATTTAGACAGTATCTGTAGCTCTGTTGTGTGAGGAATAGTTACCTGGCTCAATCTGCCACAATCTGCAACTAGCCCCTATGGTCTGGCATATCTTCAGTTAAAGCCAGGACAGAGCGTAGCTTCTCCAGATGTCCTTGTCTATATTGAGGTAGGTAATTTGTCTCAAAGAGGCCATTATGGAAAAGAACATGTGTTATTTGGGAAATGTTATCACAGGCAACCAGGAATCTACTTATCAAGTTGGTTGGCTGACTGAGTGTTTGGCAAAGATCTGATGGAATGAGCCATTCCAGGAATACATTTTGGTGAGTTAAGAAAGGGTGAGATTGGGTGCTGCCTGGGGTAGGGAAACTTCTGCAGCAAGCAAGACTGTTGTGGGTATTGGAAGTGCTGGGAGTGGTCCCGTCCTTGGTTTTGAAAACAGCTTAGTTTTGTTTTTTATTTTGAAGACGCAGAAGGTCGAGGTCAGATAGTTCTTTAGGGTTGGAGAACAGCTGGCCTATGTGCCATGAAATCATTAAATTCCTAATGCATCAGACATACATGCTTCTTGTTGGCTGCCTGAGGCTCCATCTGCCTGTATTGATGATTTTGTATGGCCCACAATGATGTTATAATAGCCAAATGGCTCAAACCAGTAAAAATAAATAAATAAACAAATAAACAAAGGCTTCCCATGTCTGGAAGCTTGAGGAATGATATTTATGGCCCAAGGAGTATGATTTGGAAGCTGTTTAAATGATCATTTGAGCTTTCACAGTAGGTGGTATCCACCAGGCACGGGCTATCCAGTTTCCATTTTGGCATTTTAGAAGTGAGAGTTTTTCTTTGGGTTTACTAGGGTTTGAGCTTACGATTTTATGCTTGCTAGCCAGTATTGTAACACTTGAGCCATGCCCTCAGGCCTCTATTTTTCCATCTTTAGCTTAGCTTCCTAAGCTTTAGCCAAAGCTCTGATGACTTTGAACTACATTCTAGGAGTGAATTTTTTGTTCTGTGAAAGTGAATTCATCTCTACATGGAGACCAGCTTTTGCCTTCAGAGCTTTGTACAGGTTGCTATGGTAGTAGGTTTGGTTTTAGTGCCTTAATCCCCCCCCTCCCCAAATTGGGAAAATACACAATACTGTCAGAAGTTTTCCTACTAGTTATTCCTGGAAAATTTTAGGTATACCTGGTATTTCAGTAGAGAATAGTGATAAGAGAGGAGGAATCTACTGCTTGTGGAATATTTGGAATGGACGGATAAATAAAGTAGAGCTCAGAGAGTAAAACTGCTTGCCCAGTTTAGAAACAGATGGAACTAATATTTAAACTTAGGCCTCTCTGTTAACAACAGCCACCACATTGCTATTCTACCATGCTTGATAAGAGCAAGCTTTGGCAGGCTGGGAGGTATAGCGGATGCAAGGTAGAAAGGAGTTAATAGTATATGGGAAAGTCAGGTGTCCTTCCTTTCTTACTTTTATGTCTGTCCAAATACAGAATGAAACCAGATTACCTTTCTCATTGCTGACCCCATCTCAATGTTTGTTTGACCAGCGTAGAGCCTTTCAGCATTCTGGCTGTGGTTAGATGTGAGTTGGGTTTGCTTTAGTATCTAAGATTGGCCAGGTGGACATGAATTTGTTTTCTCTTCCTAGGCACACAGCTAAATTGTATTTACTTGCTCCATTGCATCTCTGCAGGCCATGTGACTAAGTTCTCACCAATGAATGCAAGGACATATTGATGTGTCATTTTGAACCTAAGGCAGCTGAGAGCAGTTATGCCTCATCCAACTCACTTTACCCCTTCCATAACCTTGGAGACTATGTAATGAGGATATCAACATCCCCAAGGTGAAAGAGGCTTGGATTCCTGAGCCAGTGCTGATGGAGAACTTGCAAGGAGCCTGCCCAACCAGTACAGGTCTGCCTTTGACTTTGCATAAGTCCTAAGAACAACTTAGTGTTAAGGTGTGGAATTTGAAATTATTTTAGCAACTAATATTAATTGCCCTCATTGATAAAGGTCCATTTCTAATTCTGAGAGGAAAAATATCCTTCTCAGCCTTAAGCTACAGAGGATGAATAAGTAATGTAAGGCTGACTAATCAGAATATTGCAACCAACACCATTACCACTACCACGACCATCACCACAGCCATTGGTTTAGTTATGGGCATGTAAGTCAATCAGTGTCTTTGGAGAAGGCAGCTTTCTACTGGATTTAAAGCACATGATCAGGATTGCAAATGTTGAACAATATTTCAGTCTTAAATTATGCAACTTTGCCAAGAGAGAGTCAGCGTGAGATCTTCAGGCACCATGTAAGACCCTAGGTTCAACTACAATTGAAGCTAGATTTTTCCCCAGGACATTTCAGTCACTGGAAAAACAATAAATTCTCTTCCTCCTTTGATTAAGTCATTATGGGGCAGATTTGTTTGTCATTTGTTATGAAAATAGTATTAACTTATGTAGCAGAAAAGATGAGGAAAAATGGAATGAAGACAACAAAAATAGTTGTAAGCCAAATTCAGAAGGGATGAATAAAGGGCAATAATTTGAGACTAAAATATCAAATTGGTTGGACAATAAGAAATTAATTGCCCCATAAAACTGAGAATGCCAGAAGATCTGAAGTTAGGTCATTCTCGACCCAGATAGTAAGATGAAGTCTGAAATAATCTCTAACAAGTCTTTAGATTTTCCTCACCCAACAGTATCTTTATCTACTGGCCTACTAGCTTTTCTTTAACAGCAGTGAAGTGGCCACAGAGTTCCAGGCTTTTTACCCTGGTCTAGAGAGAGTCCTTTGCTCTAGCTTTTTCAGAGGAAGAAAAAAATCTTCTCTTTGCCAGAAAATGTTTAGTTATTCTTCCTCTGCCCTGTCTCACAATAGCCAAAGTGTCAAAGGATAAGCACTGTTGTCTTATTTCAATCAGAGCTCACATGGGGATGCGTGTTTCAACTTCACCTACAGCATATGGCTGGATATGCAAGAGAATGGTTTCCCAAAGAAAATATGGGGAAATTGTTTCCAGGATGAAGGTGAATGAATGGTGGACAGCAGAAGTTTATTTGCTGTAGTAGCACTGGATATAGTCCCACATCACTTACTTGAAGAAGCATTTATTTAACTTTAACATGAATGAACTGGTCTCTAAGGGGCACAGTAAACCTGAGAAAACCAGTAAAGAAGGATTTCTTGTAAAAGTAACTGGTTTCAACAGTAAGCCTCTGTATTTTAGTGATTTAACACAACCCATGTTATTTCTTGCTCTGATAACCCAGTTGTCTGGCAGGTGATTTCTCCTTCTCATTCAGAGATGCAGGGTTTTTCTTCTTCTGTATTATGTCTTAGACAAAAGGCTCACAGTACTGTACTTCTAAGCAAGGGTAAGAAAAAGAGTTAAACATAACCTGGAGGAAGTTTATGTAGGCCAAGTCTAGAAGTGATACATATCACTGCTGCTTCCATTCCATTAAGCAAAACTTCATCTCAAGGGTATATCTTAACTGCAAGGGAATCTGGGACATGTAGTCACCCAGCTGAGTGTGGAGGAAAAAGAAAATGAAAACTTAGAAGGAAGGAAAAATTAAAAAAGGAAAACAGTGGAAGAAACTTAATTTACCTAGAGCATGTTCTGGCAAAGAACATTTTTACCTAAATCAAAATTCCTGGTGTTGGGGATGTACCTCAGTGGTAGAATATTTGTCTGGCATGAGCTAAGTCCTGGCTTTAATCTCTAGTACTGCTAAAACAATTATATAAAATATGAATACAACAGTAGGTCAAAATAGCTACAGATTTCATAGCATATGTGTGTTACCAATAAAACCTGGAAACTTGATCTGTAGAGAATGGATGTGTATATCCATTCTATATAATTTGATGTAATAATGATTTGACATGAAATCTAGGAACTGATGAAGCTTAGAATGTATTTGGAATACTTCCTGTTGAATCTCTTGGGAATTTTTTCAAATCCATTAGGTGTATAAGGGGATTTCATTTTGGCATATACATATATGCAGACAATGTACCTTGGTCAGACTCATCCACTTAAAGATCTTTATTTTTCACTCCCATGCTCCTGGATTGGAAAGATCAACATCGTGAAAATGGCAATGCTTTCCAAGGCTATCTACAAATTCAATGCGATACCTATCAAAATTCCAACCTCATTCTTTAAGGAAATAGAAGAGGCAATCCAAAAATTCATATGGAACAATAAAAGACCCCGAATAGCAAAAAAACGATCCTCAACAGAAAGAACACTGCTGGAGGAATATCAATACCAAATTTCAAAATCTACTATAAAGCCAGAGTAATCAAAACAGCTTGATACTGGCACAAGAACAGACCTCAGGACCAATGGCATAGAATTGAATACCCAGAAATGAACCTACAGACCTATAGCCATCTAATCTTCGATAAGGGAGCTAAAACAATAGAATGGAAGAAAGACAGCCTCTTCAGTAAATGGTGCTGGCAAAATTGGTTAACTACATGTAGAAAACTAAAGCTAGATCCTTATATATCACCTTGCTCTAGAATCAACTCCAAATGGATCAAAGACCTCGGAGTCAAAGCAGACACTCTGAAAACATTACAGGATGGAATAGGAGAAACCCTAGGTCTCCTTGGCGCAGGCCAAAATTTTCTTAATAGAGACCCAGACACAACAAATCAAAGAAAGGTTGGACAAATGTGATTGCATGAAATTGCAGCATTCTGCATGGCAAAGGACATAGCTATCAAGATCAATAGAAAGCCCACAGATTGGGAGAAGATCTTCACTAGCCATACAACAGACAAAGGTTTCATATCTAAAATATACTTGGAACTCAAAAACTTAAATCTCCCAACAACAAATCCTCAAAGAAACAACTGCCCAATAAATAAGTGGGCTAAAGACTTAAAGAGAAACTTCTCTGAGGAGAAAAGAAGGATGGCCAATAGACACATGAAGAAATGCTCAACCTCTGTAGCCATAAAAGAAATGAAACTCAAAACAACATTGAGATACCACCTCACTCCAGTTAGAATGGCAAAAATCAAGAACTCTAGTAACAAGATACTGGAGGGGATGTGGACAGAAGGGAACCTTACTTCATTGTTGGTGGGAATGTAAACTTGTTCAACCACTTTGGAAAGTAGTATGGAGGTTCCTCAAAAGACTCCACATAGAGCTCCCCTATGACCCAGCAATCCCACTTTTGGGCATTTACCCAAATATTTACAAACAAGACCACACTAAAGCTACCAGCACAACTATGTTCATTGCAGCATTATTTACCATAGCTAAGATATGGAACCAACCCAGATGCCCCTCAGTAGATGAATGGATCAAGAAAATGTGGTATATATACACAATGGAATTCTATGCCTCCATCAGAAAGAATGACATTGCCCCATTTGTTAGGAAATGGAAAGGCTTGGAAAAAATTATATTAAGTAAGCCAGGCCCAAAGAAACATAGGTCCCATGGTTTCCCTTATTTGCAATATCTTATATATGTATGAGTCAAGCAGAAAAGGTCAGATAAGTTGATGTTAGGGAAATGAACCCTAAGATATGAATTCAAATGTTTTTTTTCTTTCATGTGATTGTTTCTAACAAACTCATAAGATTATTTCTTTTTTGCTTTGTATGTCCCTCCCCCACAGTATAACCCGTGCTTTCACTGTATTTGATGTCGGTATAATTTGTGGAGGGGAAGGGGAAAAACAAATCGTTTAAATAAGGATACAGGTGGACCCATTGCAACAATGAGATGTACAGGTCGTTATGTCAAAAACGAACTTTACAACTTTCGTGCGGGGGTGGGGGAGAGGATGGGAAGGGATGGGAAGGGGAAACAAAGGAGGAGGCTACAATGCTTGATAAGAAATGTACTCATTATCTTGCCCATGTAATTGTAACTCCTCTGTACAGTATTTTCACAATTAAAAAAAATCTTTATTTTTCAACAACTCTTTTGAGATCTGATTTATATATATTCTAATGCCACATAGTAGACATTTAGTTTCAAAGGTTTCGATAACTGATAGAATCGTAATAAAAATTGCCCTCTACAACTAATATATGGTAATTAAAGAAATAGAAAACAATTTTGGTGGTACTAAGTTTGAACTCAGGGCCCTACACTTGCTAGCAGGCTCTAGGCTAGGAGGATCATACCTCCAGCCCTTTTTCTCCTCTGGTTATTTTGATATAGGGTTTTACTTTTTCCCCAATGCATGCATGGACTACAATCACCTATTCTATGTTTTCTAGAATATCGTCATACTCGTCTTATTCCATTGAGATGGAGTCTCCTAAACTTATTTATTCTTTCTAGTCTGGACTGGTTTGGAACTGTGATCCTACCAATCTCATTCTCTAATGTAGCTGGGATGGCAGAAATGTGCTACATACCCAGCTATTGGTTGAGAAGAGGCTATATCTATATCTATCTATCTATCTATCTATCTATCTATCTATCTATCTATCTATCTATATTCCCTGGTTGTCCTTAAATAGTGATCCTCCTAATATTAGCCTTTCAAGTAGTAAAGGTTATAGGTATAGTGTCTAACATTTAAAAAATTTGATCAGGAAAAATGTAGATTTATATTATCTTTATACAGCAAAAATGTTGAAGTAGTACCTGGAAATTCCTATAAAATAATTTCTTTTGGAGTAAATTAACAATGAGAAATAAATTTTGTCCAAGTCAAATTAGTGTGTTTAACCAGGAAACATGTGACTTCAGTCTTTGAGTAGCAAGTGCACCAGGATGAATTGAAGTAACCTACTCCAATCAATTACATATGTAGTTTAGTACCAAGCATATCTGGAGTTCATCTCTGTAACTTTCAGCTAACTCGAGTGGGCATTCTCATTTTTAGTCTCTGTAAAAATAAGACTGATAATAGCCTACTAATATCGGAAAACTAAAAGAGATAATGCATGAAAACATTACCATCGCTGCACATAATATGTGCTCAGTATGCATTAGTTACTTTGTTAATTATTAGTCACTAGAAAAGTACTCATTCTCTGAGACTCTCTGGATTTAATATGGCATATACTCCTTGAAAGCTTTTCAAGAGAGATTATGTTCAGCTTGACTTCTACATCTTTCTTCACTTCACCATCCCATTATTTTTATAAGATATTTTGAATTCCCTGTGGAAGCAAGAACCATAGTAACAAGCTTTCAGCTTCGTTTTGCTTTTGAGATGATCATTAATGGAGTTATTTTGATACGTTTTTTGTGGGTAAGACAGCCCCTAAGCTGTAACTACAAATGCCTTTTCAAAATCCCCTGATATATTTTTCTGTTCAGCTGAACTCTTGTGTCTTTGTTTTCACATGTTTTTGATGAATGGATGATGTTGTCTTTAGATGTTCTCAACCATACTGGAAATATTAAAATTTCCCCGATGGCTCTCAGAAAGTTGAAAACAAGGAGAGGAAATCTGAGGGAAAAAATATGGCACTCTCTGCTCCCTGAGACACATGTGCACCTGCTAAGAGACTAGTATTAGGGAAATCTACAGTCAGCCTCTGATTATAAAGGTTCTTCTTTAAAGGAGAAAAGAAAAAAAATCACTTCAAAGAACTCCTGCCTGATTGAGTGGAGAAAAAGTAGCCTCATTGCTTTGATCCTTTCACCGAGAAAAACAACATGAAAGGAAGAACGAAAACAAGGCTTAAAATGCATGCTTTTGTTGAGAGCATCATTAGGAGTGTTTATTGGCTGTAGCAAACACACATCCCAGCTCTGGAGTGTGCAGTAAGATTCACTCATTGAAAGCTGGTGCAAGGAGAATGCTTCAACAAGTTCCCAAATGGAAGTCGAGGCAGTAGACTCCATTTCTAGAAGAGGAGCAGGGCTGTATAAGTTTCAAACCTTCTTGACCTGCAGAGAGTTCAGGATTTAGAATTACACTTGGATTTTTTTTTCACAAATGTCTATTTACCGTTGGTAAACACTGATTCTTTTTTCCCCTGGATGAGAAAATCTCTTGAAAAAGCTGAAAAAAAGGCCTTTTTTTTTGCACATCAGCTTGTTCAAAGCATATGATGAGTTAAGTGCAAACACATCAGGTTCAGATAAATTATATTTTTCCCTTTAAAATACAGAATTAAAAAATTAAGTTAGTGGGGGCAAAGTGACTTAGCAAAAGGGCTCTCCAAATTAGAAATATTGACAGTAGCCAATACTTTCAGAATAGGAGCAGAATTTCCTAAACTTCCAAGTTGGTATTTTTCAACTGGTGCACATGGCCTCAGTCCTTCACAAGTGACTTGTCAAGTTTTGATTAATGTGTAAAGGCAATTTGTTCTACAGCAAGGAAATTCCTAATGTGGAGACACTGAAAAGATAAAATGTAAAACTAGTGGCACAGTTATTGCTTGCTATAAGGAGGTAAAAGGCATCAACTGGTACCAAAGAAAGATTGTGAGACTTGAGGAATGTGAGGACTGTTTCATGAGCCTATAAAGCAGTCATTCAGGACAGGAAGACATTCTATACAAACAGCTCTGCTGAAAACCATAGGAACTTGGAAACCATTTTCCTCTAGTATGGGTGTCCATTGCCTGGCTCAAGGCGAGAGTAACAGCAGGCCATTTAATAATCTGTGTATGAATGAATGAATGAGCCAGCTACACAGTGGCCTAAAACACAGGTTCTGTGTATGAACTCTATCTCCAAAGTAGGCCAGCAAACCAAAGGGCTAAGAACATCTTACCTTCCATCTGCTTCTATAATGTATTCAGTTTCTTGTTTTGTCTCCTCTCTGTCTAGAAGCTCACTGTAGGCAGAGTACATGTCTTTTTTTGGTGTGTGTGTGGGGGGGTCAGTTGTAGGATTTGAACTCAGGGCTTGAGTTCTGATGTTCAAGGCTAGTGCTCTCCCACTTTGAGCCATAGCCCTACTTCTGGTTTTCTGGTGGTTAATTGAAGGTCAGAGTCTAGTGGCCTATTCTGCCTGGACTGGCTTTGAACCATGATCCTCAGCTCTCAGCCTCCTGAGTAGTTAGGATTACAGGTGTGAGCCACCAGTGCCCGGCACAGAGCGCCTGTCTTATTCTTTTGTTTTACTTTACATCACCATCACAAAGGATGTAGTACAGGATACATGATCCTAAATGATTTTGAAGCCATGAAAAAAATCCATATCATTATCTTTGCTACCTTCACCATCTTCATCACTTTCATCAATGTCTTCATCTTCATTACTTAACTCCTTGTTCCATTGGGCAGTGTTTTGCTGATGACTAAGTACTTTCCTGGTGTGACTCTAATGGAGGAGTAACCTGTGTTCTCTGCCTAATTCAGTTAGGATTTATGGGGGGAAGGGTGGTTTGTTTACATCTTTGGCCTTTGACACTGCTTCTGCAGCATCTCTGGGCATGTCTGTAGGCATAGACAGCTTTAGATGCTATGAGACAGCATAAGCTGACATTTAAATTGAATCTCTAATAATTCAAGCAATAGAGAAAGGAACTAAAGCAAGTTATACTCTTTTTATAATATAGAATACTCTGCTCTGATTCTCTATTAGCTAATGTTTCTAGTGCAGAATGATCCAGTTCTTAAATATATCACCTCAATTTCTCATTGTTCTTCACAAGATCACAAAGAATCAAGCATATGAAGATAGGAAGAGCAGCCTTTGCTCTCACTGAGGTCAGTACAAAGCAAGATATATTTATCTGTAACAGGTCTTGCCTTTCAAAAGAGCCACAGAATGCCTTTATATCATCATTTCTCTTTTTTCTTGGTTTTTGCAGTATTCTTTCTCTCTCTGGCTTCCTCTGTTAGAAGCATGAAGTGGAGATGCACAGAGCTTAAGAGCAAGATCTTTTGTTTTCAGATTACCCCCCCCCTTTTTTTCAGTTGTGGGCCTGAACTCTGGGCCTGGACGCTGTCCCTCAGCTCTTCAACTCAAGGCTAGCGCTCTACCACTTGAGCCACAGCACCACTTCCAGCTTTTTCTGAAGAATCGAACCCAGAGCCTCAAGCAGTGTACCACTGAGCCACCTTCCCAGCCCTCAGCCCTGCTGAATAAACTTTGAGAGAATAAATTCATATAACTCAATGACTTTTTTGTTTTATTCTTATATAACTCAAGAATTTTTAAAGAGGAAGAACTGCCTTGAGCCTGATCTGAAGTAAACTTTATGAGCTCTTCTAACATAATCTCAGAATCTTTACCAAACTGTGAAGTTTTACTATTTGTATCATATTATTTAAACATAGATTGTAGAAAACTGAATGGATATAATCTTATGTTTATAGTTCTTACAAAACTATAAAACAAAAACTAAACAATAAAACCAAACAATAAAACCAATAAAAATTGAATGTACATGATTAATGTGAAAGATCAGGTTTTTTCTGGAACTAAATCACTGCTCCAAACAAGGATCTGATGACCATCTTGGTTTTTTGAGAGTGCCTTTGACAAAAATGCAATATGTATTTTAGTAGTATGTCCAACTTGGTTCTTTACTCAGGAGTCTTTGAGCACGTAGTACCATTTGGTGCTCACATAAATGTAAACCCAAATATGAATTTGGGCTTTCATACTGCCTTGTATACATTGGCGATCCAAGAGATGCAAAATATACTTATTAGATTTTTAAAAAATCAACATGAAAACCATAAATTAAAAAGCTATACTGATAGCTCCTAGGTGTTTATAAATTCGTCCAAGTAACACAAAAATTATAGATTTAGGGTAAAAGCTTTGAACTCAGACTTCTGAAAAGGCTTTGATTGTAGTGCAGTGGATTCTGAACATTTTTAAAGGATGATTTTGAACCTTTGCTAAGGAGTTCCTTTGCTTACAGTTTACCTAATGGAGAAGCACTATTTCCACTGGATCATAAAAGGCCTTGGAAGGAATTCAAGTTTCATTCCCCTTCAGTTTTCTCAAGTCTCATTGGCTTAACCTAAAATAAAGTATGTTTCTTCAGGGCTAGATAAGGTTCTCTGTTCCCAGGATCACCCAAGGAGTTGGCAGATAGAGGTTTGGCCCTGATTTGTTCTTCCCACTTCTTGCAATGGAACAAAGTGTGATGACTAATACATTAGTTCTGTAAATTTCAACCTTTTATATACAAACTTCTAGCCACAGAAACCTATGTGGTCAATCTAATGTCACAGGAGGTAGAGAAGTGCAGTCCTACTATGTGTTCAGAGTGGGGAGCATCAAAATATGTGTGAGCAGCCCTTTATCATGACCTCTTCCTTAATTATTGCTCGTTCCTTAGAAAGACAGGATCGCCAGGGGAAGATACTGCTTTGGATATCTCTGTCAGGCTATTTACTTGTGATATCTCTGTAAAACAGTTTCTTCCATCTTGGAAAATAAATAGGTAATTCAAAATATGGAAATGAATTAATTACCCTTAGAAGAAAAGTGAACAAAGATTTACAAAATGCAAATTTTATATTTAAGGTAATTAATGTAAAAAGTGATACTATGGCTGATACCAGGAGTAAAACTTTGGAATTCAAATCATGTAGTCAAGATTAGTTAGCAAAGAAGGCTCTTAAAGCTCTAGAAATATTTCTGTTATCACAATTTTTTTTGAGACGGAGTTTTTAATACACAACCAGGCTGTCCTTAAACTTGACATCCTCCTACTAATATTCCAAGTGCTGGGACTACATGTGTGTGACACCAGGCCCAGTTTATTATCACGTTTTTGGTGACTATAGTTACTGAGAGAAAAATAAAACTTCGTGAATATCTTTGTATTTCATTTTTAGGTGGAAATGAGATCAAGCATAATTAAGCATGTAGTTTGTATTTAAATAAGGTATGTGAATGGAAATATCATTTAATTTGCCTCTTAGAAATCAGCTCTCAATCGCAGTGTTGAAATGTGCCATTAAAAGAACCTCATGCTATGATAATTAAATATTATGTTTTCCAAAGATGCTAACTGATATCTCCTGGGGGTTTCAAAATTTGCAAATGTCTCTACTTTGTATAATGAGACTTTAAAATGAATATGAGTAACTATTTTATAAATTGAGAGTTTAAAATACAAATTGGACAGACTAATGCTCTCAAGGTATTTTATTCTATTATATGATCAGTGATAAATCTTTAAATGTCTGGACATAGTATATAAAGATGAAGAAATACTTCTCTTTTGCCAGTAAACTGTGACAGGCCTCTTTTTCAAGAAGCATTATATATTTTTAAAGTAAATATAATTTCTTTTGTGGTAGGTAGTATAAATTCAGATGGAAAATAGTTATTGCCTTTAATGTCTAATTATAGACATAAAGCATATTCTCTGTGGGGAAATTAGAAAGTAGTTAAGAACATAGAGAACCATACCAAACCACACAAAGCAGACTTTTTAAACCTCTTAATAATCTCAGCAACTAAGAGGAATCTCTTAACATACTATTTTCGCTATCAGTGTTTCGTTAACTGTGTGCAACAGTTCAAACATCACAGAAAGTTTTATTTTGTACATTTTTAATTTAGCATTACAATATTTTGGGTAGTGATGGTGAGGGATGCACCAGGCCCTATTCTGTAATCTTGTTCTCAGGATTAGGCAACTTCCTTCCAAGTTCTGGAACTTTGTACTGCTTGGGATACAGGCAAGAAGCATTTGCAAGTATGTATTAGAAAACCTGACTCAAATTGACTTTAACAACAAGGAAATTTATTTTATCACATACAAGAAATCCAGAGGTAATGAAGCCTTCAAGTTTTCTTGACCTAGTGGTATAATACTATCTTAAAGGGCCAAGTTTCTTTCTATTTCTACTCTTTCCTGGCTGCCCATGGCTTAGTCTCATGGCTGACAGCAGCAACAAAGTTATTGGACTTCCTTATATATACTTAAGAGGAAAGAAAAAAGACCTCTCTTCCATGTACAAGGAAATATCTTGGTTATTTAGGGATCCAGTTAGTTCAGTTTATGTTTTATTCCAACGTTGGTACCAAGAGCAGTTGTTTCATGCAGTGTTTAAATCTGGGGTCTAGAGTGACTGACTTTCATTTATTGGAACCCATCCCTAAGGGAGAGTTAAATATCTACTCAAGACTGGGATTCTAATGGGAAAAGTAGGGATCAGTGCTGAATGTTATCCAATGTCATCCACTAAAAGGGTATCTTAAAATCTCACCCTCTCCCATCTTAGCCACATTTACCCACATCTCCAGTCACACCTTTAAGAACAGGATTGTGGTCCTCTATCTCATTCTTTTTTCTCCTCCCTCCCTCCCTCCTCCCTCCCTCCTTCTCTCCTCTCCTTCCTTCCTCCTTCTCTCCTTCCTTCCTTCCTTCCTTCCTTCCTTCCTTCCTTCCTTCCTTCCTTCCTTCCTTCCTTCCTTCCTTCTTTCCCAAGGGGCAGCATTGATGTTTGAACTTGTTGAGCTTGCTTGCTTGTTTGACTGGCACTCTACTACTACTTGAGTTCTCGTACCTCTTTCTCAATTCCTGTTTCTACAGGTCAGTATCTACCTCAAGGCCTTTGCCTAGGCCATACTCTCTTTGTAGAATGCTCTTGCCTCCTCTCCTTTTTTTTGTCATTAGCTCCTCATCAAATATCTGCTCAGCTCCCACTTCCCCTAACAAGATGAAACCCCTTATTCCTCTCCTTTACTGAACTTGTTAGTGTTGAATCTTTTTTCCTCTAATAGTGTCTTTTCACTCTGTGTGTGTGTGTGTGTGTATGTGTGTGTGTGGTGTATGCCAGTTGTGGGGCTTCAGTGTGTTGTATGTGTATGCCAGTTGTGGGACTTGAACTCAGGGGCCTGGGTCTGGGTCTCTGAGGGTTGCTTTTGTTTTTGTTATTGTTGGTTTTTTGCTTAAGGTTAGCACTCTGCCACTTGAGCCATAGGTCCGCTTCTGGTGATTAATTGAGATCAGAGTCTTATGAACGTTCCTACCTGGGCTGACTTTGAACCAGGATCCTTAGATCTCAGCCTCCCGAGTAGCTAGATTACAGGCGTGAGCCATTGGTGCCCAGCTCTCATGTTACCCCCTCCCCCAATGACTCATAGCCTCCTTCAGGGCTGTTTACCTTACCATTTTATTTCCTGGTTCTGATATAATTTCTTATACATATAAGGTGCTATACTCTTTGTGATTGTAACTGATACCTGAGAGAAACAATTTAAAGCTGAAAGGATTTATTTTGCCTCACAGTTTCAGAGGTTTGAGTCCATGGATGACCAGCTCCATTGTTTCTGGGCCATGGTGACACAGAACATGGAAAAGGGCATGGAGAAAAGCTGCTCACCTAATGGTGGCCAGGAAGTAGAGGAATAGAGAAAAGGTCCAGCAAAATACAGCCCCCAGCACATAACCCCAGTGATCTTATTTCTCCAACTAGTTCTTATCTCTGAAAGTTTCCACCACCTCTCCATAATGCTATCCAATTATGAGTCAACTAATGGATTCGTCCATTGATGAAGGCAGAGCTTTTGTGATTTGAACACTTTCCCAAAGCCCCACACTCTACACTTAAGACCAAGCCTTTACTACATGACACTTTTGGAGAGAGCACTTCACATTCAAACCATAACAAGATCAAGAACTAACTTCCAAATCAAAATGAGTGACTGAAACATTTTAAACGGAAGCTATCATATGAAGATGAAATTTAATATTCAAAACCTAAAGCAAGCATTTATCTGTGTTTATTTCAAGTATGATTTTATAGTTACAGTAATCACGTTTTACTGTTGACATTAGCAAGGGAGCTACTCAGATTCTGGAAGTTGGGGAAAAGTGACAGTGGCAATTGCTAGTTTGTGACCTTATGTGGATAAATGATAATTGAACACACTATTGTGGCAGGTCTTTTAGGATCGTTTAAGCCATGAAAATTGGGTAGAGAGACCTTCTTACTTCCCCAAGGGCCATTTGGATATTATAACCACATTTGGAAACCATACAAAAATAGTAATACAGGCAGATGGCCATGGGCAGCCAATGAGAAGCATATGAGAGTCTGTCATGTACCAAATTATTCCAGACCTTGCAGTTCTCAGATACATCCCTCAGGCTGGACATTCCCCAACCCTGGGTGGGTACAAAAGGTATCTGGATGCCTCCTTTCTTTTCTTTATTTTGTTAACTGATAAAAGTAAAACTTATCTTTTCCAGTACGGAAAAAGGGAGAACTACTGAGATGGATTATGATGAAAAATACAATATAGTCAAAGTATAGAGTTTCTCATGTATAATATTTTTGTTTTACTGAATGAAAGAACATAGATGTAATTATAAGAAATTCAAGAATTTATGTATTTTAAAACTCAATATATTGAAGGTATACTAAAGAGTATTGCTTACTATAAAATATTATATATTAAAATGCTAAAATCTCACTAGGTTTTGGAGAACTTGTATCAAGCTTCTATCAATAAAAATATGAATTTAGATGGTCATAGTGGAGGGAGATCCACAGAAATTTATTTGTACAGGAAAAAAACCATTGGTTAAAGTCTTTGTTTATATGATGTGAATGTCTACATATCATATCTAAACTACTCTTACTGTTTGGGCATATGGTAACTACCCCTAAGTCATTAAGAAATTTATTTCTTTATCTCTTGCTGTTAGAGTTATGTTTAAATGCCCATCTCACACAAATCTCAGGAGAAATACACATTTCAGATTATGTCCTCCAGGCAGATTCTCATACATAAAACTATTGGGACCTCCACTCCTAACACTCAATTTCCAAAGCCTTCAGTTACTTCCACATTCTGAAAGTGTGCTGGCTTACTACGGTTCTGAAATTGGAGAAGAACAAACAGAGGAGATGAAGTGTCCAGCTTAGGATCCTGCACTGACTCCTCAGAGATACTCAAGAAAGAACCCTTTGTAGATGTGCCTGGGATACAAGCACTGTGGCCAACTCTTCGGTGAAGATCAGCTACATTAATGAACACAGAAATGACTGTATTTGCAAAGACACAAGGACATTTCTTGTACAGACCCAGAATGTGAGACTCCTGAGGGAAACCCAGGTGAAATCCATGTCAGCAGCTCACCTTTAACTATTGGACTTGGAAAGTGATCGATCAACAAGCCACAAGGGAGGGAGTATAAATAAAACATGTCTCTTGCAAAGAGGGCAAAGCTGCAATTTGCCAAGTGCACTGTAATTGCTTCTGGTTAATTATCTCAGGGGTGAGCTGGGAGCACCAAAGGCACACATTGTGGATAAAAATAATGCTCCTCTTCAAATGGTCCTGATTTTGTTGGTGACACATGGGCAGTTCATATCTGGTTCCCTTGGATGGTAAGAGACAAATGAAAACATCAGATAGATCTGCCTTTTGGGTTGTCAATTTTTATTATTACTATAAATACTAGTAATTATAGTAATATTATTAATAATAGCTAGTAATCATTACAATAATATTGAATATAGTCATTTCTAAAAGCACTTCCCCTTAGCTTTAGGTAAAGCAGTCCTAGGAGGGGTTATTATTGTCCTAATTTTCATCTTGGGATACTGAAGTCTTTGAGAGGTTAAGTGATTTGTTCAAGGCCACACAGCTGACTTTGAACCCTAGTTATTAAGCTCGGATCCTGAGAATTTTCTCTTAAATACTGTAATAGACACATCACTATCCCACCTGAATTTCCTGGGATCCCTTTTACTATTCAGGCTGTAGGCCACAGGGGATACCTGCTTGGGAGTATTGCCTATAACTTTTAAAAAATGGAGCCACTTTATTTGGTGGCAGCTAAGAGTACTATTACTGTAACTAATCCCTGTACTGAAGCAGTGCATAGTTAATAACCAGATGGTGTGGAAGCCTAAGGGCCAGGCTCTCTTGTTTTAAGTTGGCTCCAGTTCTATGGTTCAGTGTATGTTCTAGATCTCCATACAGGATCAAGGCTACGCCTAGACTTCACCTAAATGAAATCTTTGTTTAATTTCTTACTCCCTCTTCTGCTTTACTCTTTGTCACACAGATTGCCCCTGGCATAACTCCCTCATACAAAGACTTTCCTACCATTCTTAGGCTCTCAATATGTTTATTGACCTGCTGAAGTAGCCATTCCCCATGAAGCAACATCGTCATGCCTTGTCTGTAAGAGCTTGGGTAAGTCCTTTCATGGTCTTTCTCTTCAAGATGAAAGGACTAAATTGAGAAGTCTTCTCATCCTGGATGTCACTGAAATTTCCATTTTTATGTCTGTTCCAATAGAGAGACTCTGGCTTGGCAGCCCATTCCTAGTAGGAAGACTCCCAGAGAGTGGGAACATATTACCCTCCTCTAGTTTCTATGCCTACCACAAGACGCTCCTAAAGAGGCTGGAGTCTACTAATGGCCAGTGTTCATCACACTGTAAGCTAAAGTCTTCAGTTTAGTCTGATAGCTGAGGATAAAATGGTCATCCTAAGGTTAAGCAACAAGGGAGCCTCCTCTAAGACAGGGAATTTACTTTTGAGGTGAGGGCTGAAGTCAGGATTTATCAAGATAAAGGCCAATGGTGACTTTGTCAGTTCATACTGATTGGAGTGGGAAATAGGACGCAGGGAAGTGGAAATAGTTCCTGCAAATATAAGGAGGGTCAGGCCATCCATGTAGGAATAGAGTCACGTGCAAGGTCCAGCTAACAAGATCGGTGTAGTAGGTGTGTGTATGGTGTGAACGATCGGATCTTACTCCTCTAAATATAGTCCTAAGGTGACAGGAAGAAAGACAGAGATCTGGCAAATTTTGAAAGGAAGGGAGTTCTGAAAGCAGTCTCAAGGGATTGAAAACAGAGTCACTGGAGAAATACGGGGCAGTATCCATATGGAATCATAGATTTCAACCATCCCTGATGACATTGAACTCAGCCAAATTCAAGAATTTAAGGTAGGTGGGCTTATGTTGGACTAGAGTTTTGCAGAAGTGATTTGCTAAACGTGATAGAGAGATGGGAATTTGAGGGTAATGTAAGAAATAAGGGTAGTGATGGGCCACATTTTCTAAGTAGAGTAGTTAAGACAGAAAGAACACAATGAATACAAGAAAGCCAATAAAGTCAATGGGTTGAAGCTCCAACAGGCTAGAGGAATGTGAAAAGAACTGGGAGCACAAATAGTGATGTCCAGAAAACTGGATGAATAAAACAGATGATGCTGATATTGGAAATGATAACATAGAAGATGTGCTGAGTAGATGGACTGAGAAGGAGAGGAAGGAAAGACCAGTGGAACCAAAGAGATTATTCTTAACTCTTTAGGGTAGGATGTTATGTGATCATCTGTGTAGGTTACTGAGTGTGATCAAAACTAGAACTGAAGAAGAAGCTAATGAACAAGATATTGAAATCTTTAAAAAAGGACTCAGAACAGTCTTTTAAAAGACTAGTAAAGAAGAAGAGGATGGTGTGAGCTTTACAGGGACCCATTTGAGATGGAAAGATGAGGAAGTAGTCTAGATACTTCTAGAAGAATACATGTCCCACCTTTGGGCATAAAGCAGTTTCTTACCAGAGAGATGTGCAGTTAAGCCTTCTTCAGAAACAAGCACCGTCCTAAGGTGGGCTCCTTGTGCCCCAGACCAGGTTGTACTGCCACCAGGGAGAACATGATTATAGAAGATGCTCACATGTAAGGCTGTTGTGGAGATAGAAGATCGGTGTTTAATACCCATTCTTCCCTGGATACAGTGGTGTACTGCAGGGGCTAAAAAGTAGAAGATGGAGTTTTCTAGACTCCCATGCAGCTTGGTTTCCAGATGATATCCAACTTGAGCCAGACATATGCTCAGGTGGGTCTGGGGAGGTGTGAGAGGGGTGGAGGCTGGTCTCCACAGCTTCTGCTGATAGCATAAGTCATGGAGCTGTGCATGGGGGCACGCCTTGCAAGCAGTGGGAAGCTGTATGTCTCCAGGGCATCCATTTTGGAACTGCAGATTAAGGCAGGCAGTGAGGGTGGACCTTGTCAGGTATTCTGGAGGCTCCCTGTCCACCGTGGCTATCTGATAATAGTTGCACAAGTATAGAGGCAACAGTTGCAATGGAAATTTCTAGATCAGTCAATGCTTTCTTGTCATAGCAAGGTACCAGCCTTTCACAAATTCCAGTTCTGTCTTTTTAGAAAATTTGAGCCCAAATTATTTTCTTTGAGCCTCTAATGATTCTGCAAGATCCTGAGACATAGTTTTCTGTGTGAGTATGCTAAAGTATATTCTGTATTTTCCAGGGGCCCAGGTAAAATCGTGGCAGTGCAGTGGTCTCATGAACATGAAGCAGTGCCCTCAGCAAAAACCTTGACTTTCTAGGAGCAAGAATATGCCAAGATAGCTGGATGCTAGTGGCTCACACCTGTAATCCTAGCTATTCAGGAAGCTGAGATCCAAGAATCATGGTTCAAAGCCAGCTTGGGAAGTCTGTGAGACTCTTTATTTAATTTTAATTTTAATTTTTTGTGAACATACTGTACAGAGGGGTTACAATTACATGGGCAAGATAATGAGTACATTTCTTATCAAGCATTGCAGCCTCCTCCTTTGTTTAC
>NW_012267348.1:3300398-3301952 GCF_000151885.1 Dipodomys ordii | reverse complement strand
GTTGAGCATTTCTTCATGTGTCTATTGGCCATCCTCTGTGAGACTCTTATCTCCAATTAACCATCAAAAAGCTGGAAGTGGAACAGTGGCTGAAATGTTAGAGTACTAGCCTTGAACAGAAAAGCTTAGGAATAGCACCAAGGTCCCGAGTTCACTGGCACTAAAACAAAAACACAAAGAATATGTCAAGAGCAGCTCTTCTTAGGTAGCTCATGTGCTAGCTATTGTTCTGAGCCTCACATTGCCCTTCAGAGCAGCCCAGACTCTGCTCATTGTGTAGAGAAGGAGGCTAACAGCACAGAAAAGCCCTTTCTCCTTAAAGCCAAAGTCACATATCTAGGAAGCAGCAGAAGCAGGTTTTAAAACCAAGTCTGTAACATTGCCCATACACTACATTGCCTCTTCGGGTTGGGAGTGCTCCATCTGGGACATACGACCCAATAAACTTCTTAAATGAAGAAAAAAATGGGTTTGGGGCTAAGAAATATCTCTGGGGGCATTTTCCCTCTTAAGACATTAGTAAAATTGGAGTAACTTTATTATATGAAAGGCCAGTCGTGTCTCTGTTATGACCATCATATCAAATCACAAAGATCTCTAAATAGTAAGGATTTGAAGAGGACAAAAGAGAGGCCATTGGAATCCTGAGCTCTCACCACAGGCAGGAAAAGAGGTCATTTCAGCTAAAGAAAGAAGTATCTGGGAGCTGTTATCAAAGTTATTGAGCATTCACAGAGGTGATGGGATGGCAATTCAGATCAAGGTTGAAGTCCAAGGTAGATAAAGAACAAAAGAATCATGGATTCAGTAAAGATGAACAGTGGAAATGCAGAGGGGCCTGGTCCTGGGAGGATGTGCTGCATAGACAGCAGGTCTCAGCAGACCTCAGCACCTGCTCTGGTCTTGGTTGAGTGAGGTGGTGGGAAAGAGGCCAGAGGAGGAAAGTTGATGGGGAAAGAAAGAAAAATAGTGAAGTAGAGGAGGGAGACATTAGGAAAAAAGGCACTTGAAATATGGCTGAACTTTAATTGGCTCCTTGACTTCTTTCTGTTACAAAAATGTGACTATGAGCCATCTGGTTTGGTACAATACCTTTTGCTTCCAAGCTATCCCCAAATCTGACTGTCATTAACCCAATGTTAGCATAGCCTCTAGAGCCTCTCACTGTCCTTGAAGGGAGTACTATACATTTCGAACTCTAACATTTCCGTTTTTATCATCAAGGTGATGTACAGAGAGGTTACGATTACATAAGTAAGATACTAAATACATTTCTTTCCAGTTTCATTAGTCAGTAAGAGCACAGGGGTTTGAACTGAGGGTAGATTGGGCTGAGCCAGCTATGTAAGCTTGGGGACTCCATCTTAACCAATAGATCAGTTATGGTGGTTATCTGTCATCAAGTGGAGGATGAAGGTCTCTTATTTTTGCTCCAGGCTAGCATAGGTAAAAATGAGGTACCCTATCTGTAAAATAATCACCTGCTCCCCTGCAAAAGTGCTGGGAACATGACCCAGGTGATGGAGCACATGCCTAGAAATGTGAAGCCCTGAC
>NW_012267348.1:3273703-3300186 GCF_000151885.1 Dipodomys ordii | reverse complement strand
GGAGGAGGAGGAGGAGGAGGGGGGGGGGAAAGAAAGGCTCAGGAAAGATTTGGTGACCAGGAAATTCTCAATATATGCTAATGCTCATTATCATTACTTCGAATCTCATGCTTTCTCTGTACTCTTAGCTTGTGATATTAAAACAATATTAAAAGTTACAGAGAAAAACGAAGGGGTGGACAACAATGTTCAATAAGAAATGTACTCATTACCTTATGTAACTGCAACCCCTCTGTACAGCACCTTTACAACAAGTAAAATATAATAATTTAAAAAACTTACAAGAAAGGAGTACATAACAATGTTCAACAAGAAATATACTCGTTACCTTACTCGTGTAACTGTAACCCTTCTGTACAGCATCTTTACAATAAAAATAAAATTAAAAATAAATAAATAAATAATTAAAAACAGAAGCTGGATTCCTAATTGACTCTACTAGTTATTTGCTACGTAGTTTGGGAAGCATCTAGACTTCCGAACTTCAGTTTTCTCATCTCTGAAATGGTTGTACAGATAAAAAGATTGAAATGGATGAAGTCTGTCCTTGTCATGATCACATCATTTATATTCCAGCAGAGATGCTCTGGGAGAGCCAGGGATCATTTCCTCCATTTGTGCAAGCTGGAGCTGTGTTTGGGTCGGGCTTTGCTTGGATGAGTTCGCTTCCTCAGTCATTCTGAAGGATCTATTTGTGTCAGGCACGGGGTCAGAAGCTGAGGATAGGTATGCATGGGAAAAGTAAACCAAGTCCCACCTTTGAGGACTAACAGAAAAAAAGTAGGAAGAGATATAAAATGAATTACAGCCTACTGTGGTACATACAATAAGAGAAAGAGTACAACAGATGGGCTGATGCCTTTTAATTCTACCATTCACAGGCCTATTATTCTTCCTGCATTCCTGTTTCATTCTTTTATGCTTTTATTGTTTGTGGTTATTTTTTAAATTAAGTATCTCACTATGTAGCCCAGGCTCACCTCAAACTCTCCATCTTCCTTCCTCTGCCCAAGAGTGCTGGAATTATAGGCATGTACCACCACACCCACCTTGTTTGATTCTGAACAATTAATTAATTCATACCAGTGAGGATACCCCTTCTTCCTGCTATCCTGCCTTACCTGAGGCACTGTGCAGGCAGAAATTGGAGAAATCTTCAGTGCCAGGGCCACTTGCTGTGCAACACAGGTAGCATATGGACTAGGTGAATTTGGTGGGAAACAATTCCACACTTCTTCTCACCCCCACTGAGTCAACATGCTGAGGCTTCTTCTCTGGTCCATCAACTGTGAACCAGAGGGATGACAGGCATTTACCTGCTGGCCCTCTGCACCCAGAGGGATGGGAAAGAATTACATTTAGTGTCATGGAGAATATTAACTAGCTGGCGCATTCCAATCTCTCACACACACCTGTACTGCCAGAGTGGGTAGGGACAGCAAAGGGCCTGGAAGCCTTAAATAATACCTCAGCTGTCACAGCAGTCTACTTCACCCCCTGAGCAATGAACCAGAGAAACTTCAGAATGCATTGCATCCAGTGGCCCCTAGCTGGATCTATTGACCTGGGCTGATGAAGGGCTTAGTTATGGCCAGAATGGAAGATGGGGGAGTGGCAGGAGATGCACAGAGTTGTTCCTGATGCAGTGAGAAGCAATTTGCATTTATTTCGGAATGAAACTCAGAGAAGCACAGCCAGGCTGAATCTGGGGACGACTTTTGGAAAATAGACTGCAATGGAAGAGTCCTGGATCAGAGTGGCAGGATGTGCACATGGCATGTAAGGCATGGGCTTGGGAGGCTGACAGCTGGGACTGGCAAACCGGCTCTGTCCTCACTATCGATCTCAATTTCCTCATTTTAAACAGGGGGTAATGATAATAACACTTGTCACATGGGCTCATTTGAAAACTAGATGAAGAATGTAAAAAGCTTAGCCAAGGATCTGGCACACAATAAACACTGAGGTTGGAAAAAGACATTTCTCTATGAGTTCTTTCATACTGCTTGAAAATTATAAATTTACATTACCTTATACTTTCTTTTTTCAGTGGTACAGGAAATTGAACTCAGCGCCTCACACTTGGTAGGCAAATGCTCTACTACTTGAGCCCCACTCTATACCTCTAGTTTGTTTTTCAAATAGGACCAAACAACTTTTTACCCTGTCCTACCTCAGACAGTGATCTTTGACTCGAGTAGATGGGATTAGAGCCTCCGGTTTTTCCCTTTCCACCCTAGATAGGATGGCAGGTGCATGCCTCTATCACCAGTTTTATCTGTGGTGATCAAGTCTTTTGGATTTCTATGCAAAGGTTGGCCTAGAAGCTGGGAATGTGGCTTAGTGGTAGAGTGCTTGCCTAGCATGCATGAAGCTCTGGGTTTGATTCCTCAGTACCACATATACACAAAAGGCCAGAAGTTGTGCTGTAGCTCAAGTGGTAGGGCACTAGCCTTGAGCAAGGGACAGTGCCAGGCCCTGAGTTCAAGCCCCAGGACTGGCCAAAATAAAGAAAGTTTGGCCCAGAATCATGATCTTCCTGATTTCATTTCAGCCTCCTTAATAGTTAATAGGCATTTATGATTGTGCCCAATTACTGGATGAAAAGGTGTCTCAAGAACTTTTCTGCTTGGGCTGGCCTCAAACGACAGTCTTGGTGACCTAAGCCTCCCAAGTAGTTAAGATTACAAGCATGAGACAGCCACTGGTTCCTGTTATATATCCCCCATTTAAAAAAAAAAAGTCACCCATTTTAAAGGTGAAATAATAGCAATGGTACTGAGAATTTTAATGAATTTGGAAAAAAGCAAGCAAGCAATCCTCACAAATTTTCCTCCTAATTATCATATCTTTATCTGTTAATGGGATTATAATGACACCAACATCATAGGGCGTTAGTGAATTTAAGAGATCAGCCCAAGGCCTGGCATGTGGTTCTTGCTCTGTAAATGTATCTGCCCCATCATACGTTCAGGACAATGTGGATCTTGAGCCTGTCCACGTATCCCTGTCTTCTAATGTTAAGTCTGTCTTTGTTATATACAGCACTGAGAGGCCAAACTGGCAGGAACATCTGGGCTTTTTGCCAAGTCCAAGACCTTTGGCAGAACAGCTAGAGCCTCCAGTGTTTGCAGTTCCTGGAAGGTGGTCAGCAGGCTGGTTCTGGAGGTGCTGTCATGTTGTTCCAACTCTGGCTACCTACACACAAGCAGGCAGAATTTTAGGAGGTCCAAGAGAACTCTGGAATCTTTTGTTTATGGATGAGGTCTGGTGGGAAATTTAGGAAGCACAGATAAGATACAGAAGGACAAACCAAGGCACTGGTGGCTCATGCCTGCAATCCTAGCTACTCAGGGGACTAAGATCTGAGGATTGCATGCAGTTCAAAGCCAGCCCAGGCAGGAAAGTCTGTGAGACTCTCACCAAAAAACCGGAAGTGGTGTTGTCTCAAAGTGATAGAGCACTAACCTTGAGCTGAAGAGTTCGGGGACAGTACCCAGGCCCAGAGTTCAAGCCCCATGACCCAAACATAAAGATATAGAAGGACAGACTTGGACAGCCCTAAAGTTTTCCATTGCAAGTTCCAGCAAACCCACCTCAATCGACCTGAAGCATAAAATGAGTTTTTTTTTTAACTAATAAGTTTTTTTTATTGTGAAAATACCGTACAGAGGGGTTACATGAGCAAGGTAATAAGTACATTTCTTATCAAGCATTGTTGCCTCCTCCTTTGTTTCCCCTTACCATCCCTGCCTAAAATGAGATTTAATGCCTAAGGAAACAAAAAATTTTAGGCATCTGATTTCAGGTACAGTTAGGTCCAGAGACTCAAGCAGTATTACCATTTTTCTGTGCTGGCTTCTCCCTTGGATAAGATGGCTTTAGCACTGTTTCTTGGCAGTTTCAAGGCCGATGAGAAAGGAAGGTGTGTTTTTCTCTAGGTGGTGGAACTGGTAAGATCCTACCACATCTCTGCCTTCATCAGGTTCCAAGCCCCATCTTCCTTTCCAGAGGATTTTAGTATCTGGTCTACCTGCTCGGAGGTTTACTGAACTCCATTCAAAGCAAATGGCTTATGAAAGGAAAGATGAAAGTTCCCTCAGGGGACTTGAAGCACTACTAGTAGAAGAAGGATAAAGAGGTGAAACAGCAGCTTCCACTTTGCCAGGACCGAGTTACTGAGAGGTTATCCAAGTCTTAGAGCCTCCTAGGCTTTCCACACTCCAGTTTTCAATCCATTACTTCCTTCTGGTTTCCTGCAGCTAAGAACCTTACCCTTCCGCTAGCCTCTCAGGTATGGTTTCCACACTATTCTTCTTGGATATTAGTGAGGGCTGTACCTTCTCTTCTCCACCACATAGTAGAGGTGACAGCCACAGAGGTGCATGGCTGCAAGGCAGATCTGGAGGGTTTCTGCCATGGTAAACTAGTGAAGTCCAAGGCCCTGTCACAGGGTACTGCTTAGCTTAGTGTTCCTGCCTACTCTCTGAGAAGTTATTTGCTTTCTTGGGATCTCTTGTGCCTCTTATATTCCACAGGCATGTTAGCAGTAGCTGTCTTAGAAGATGCTAGGCATCTGCTCTGGAATCAGTGCCAACCAGTCAATAGTGCCTAGCACACTGAAGTTTTCCCCTCATGTGTGCTTTTGTCAGTTTCTCTAATGGGTGTCTTGCTTGTGGGGACCAATGCTAGCCTAGGTTCATTAAGGAAAGGATGTTGGGGATTAAATGTGTACATGTCCATCTGACTCAATGGGAAGGAGAGCGAAGGAATCCTTCTAGACTCCCACATCACAGGGGAGTCTTCAAGCCCCATCAGGCTGGCAGAGGGGTCCCCTGGCTTCACTGTCTATGTCTGGGAGTGGCCTCTGTGCCAGGGCTAGCCTGGGGCTTCCTCGGTTCCTTGTGCTCTTTGTACATGAGGGTCTGCAGGCTCTCAGCTGTGTGGCCCCCTAGGGTATTCATAGACTTTGAGTTCATTGAAGGTGCATCCTAGTATAGTGCAGCCACAGTATAGTACCAACCTAGGTTTGTGGGCAGGAAAGAAAAGGACAGTGCAGTCTGCAGCACTGAAGTGGCCACGAGCAGCAGTTTTCATTTATTTGTTCTTTGTTTTTGTGCTGGTACTGGGGCTTGAACTCAAATCCAGGGCATATTCCCTTAGCTTTTCTCAAGGCTGGAGTGCTATCACTTGAGCAACACCTCAATTTCAGGCTATTTGCTGGTTAATTGAGATAAGAGTTTCAGAAATGCTTCTGCCCAGGCTGGCTTTGAAACAAGATCCTCAGATCAGCTTCCTGAGTAGCTAGGATTAGAGGTGTGAGCCATCAGTATAGGCACCAACAATGTTGTTAAGCTAGTTTCCTTGTAGGGGAGAATGTTTCAACGTCTTTTTCTCAGTCTGCCTTCCTTGTAGAAATTAACCCAGTAGCTACAAGTGAGCTCAGGGGGCTAGTCCAGCTTCCTCTTTGAGGGGAAATTCCTTTCATGTATAAACTGCCACAAATGCTTTCTCCCCTTGGTCCCTCTCCATCCTCTGAGCAATGTTCCCTACAATCGCTCCCTTGCCAACAACACAGCAGCCAAAGCTACAACTGAAAATCAAAGAACATTTTTAATGAAAAAGGCCCTTGATATCCCTTTTTTCCCCTTCAAATCCACAGTAATAATTTTGAGACTGTTAGTGACATTTAAACCCTTCTAGATATTCCTAAATTAAAGGGAGGCTGTTCTTGCAACCATTTCAAACAGGAAAATGTCTTTGCATTTCACCTGTGACCTTTTATTTCATATAATGTCAACATTATAGAATACAAATGTTTGAAATTTTTAAAACA
Source organism: Dipodomys ordii (assembly GCF_000151885.1). NCBI lineage: Eukaryota > Metazoa > Chordata > Mammalia > Rodentia > Heteromyidae > Dipodomys > Dipodomys ordii. The sequence goes on along the minus strand of NW_012267348.1, from coordinate 3,294,350 downwards.
GTTTTCGGTGCTTCAGTGACCAACAGGCTGACCATTCTTCACATTCATTACTCAAAAAGTACCTTTGGTAACCATTTTTTGGAAAGGTTAATTTACATATGCATGTCTCTTGTACTTCACTAACATAAAAAATCATTTCACATTATGATAATATTAAGAAGGATTTCTCAAATTAGACTGCTGTTCTTTGGTGAAACATGGAATGAGTGACTGGCATTTGAAAAACAAGTTAGGGAACAAAGCAAGGTTTGCTTTTACTCCTGTGAGTAATGGATGCCCTGTGGCTATCTTGTCTGGAAACCGCATCTCAGAATCCCTTAGCATCTCAGAATTTTGTCTGTTACATCTTGTTTCATCCTCACAGCATCATCCTGCAAAGTAGAGGCCTCACTCCCATTTTACAAATGAAGCGAGTAAGCCATATAGAGACCACTAGCTGGCCTGCTAGGTTAGTCAGTGTCAGGACCCTGTATGATCTTGGCACAAGCCAAAACTATCCTCCCTTTGCTGTCCTGTGATTCACAGCAGAAGTGAAATGTGAGTCATCCCTAGACCACCTGGTTTAGAGGAGAAGGAGTACCCCTAGCATCTGCTTACCCCATACCCTTCCTTCCCAGATATTCCCTATGTACAGTTGAGGTCACCTTGCTCTGCAAGGTCCAACATAAAACCATGACTGCACCTGTCTAAAGCAGCAAGGTTTGGGTTGTAGCCTTTATATGGTTCTCATAATACTCCTGCTTAGGCAGGGGGCAAAACTAAAGATGTTTATAAACCTAAAGAGAATGATTACAGTTTTAGCCCAACACATTTGGGCAAGGTGTTTTATCCCCCAAATCCATTGTCTCCTCTTCTGATAAGACCATATTGATTATGTTTGGGTGAGCATCCTTCCACACATTTCCAGTATAGATAGAAGTATAGCCTTGGAAAGTTAGGATTTGAATTCTCCCATCAGGATGGGTCCATAATCCAGGCCAAGTGGTCAGGAGCAATCTACCAATCTGAAGATTTTAAAATAAAAAATAGACTTGTGAAATCCAAAATTAATTTTGGATTTCAAACTTATTTTGAGTATCAAAAGAAATTCACTCTTGGATAGGAAGAGGCTCTGAAGCAGAAGGTAAAGCTAAGACAAGGTGGGTAAGGAAGGCAGCCAGGATACATAGATCATAAAGTAAAGTGATCCAGGAAGTGCTCACTGCCAGGGAGGAATTCAGGAAGCATCTCATGATCATGGGATCACTTTTTATTCTCTGGTATAAGATAAGCGTCCAGTAAATTCTGAAAGGATAAATGGCTTTGTGAAAGGTATGAGATTGAAGAGCAGGACAGCTAAACTCTTGAGCCAGAGCTACAGGCAGAAAGGTAGGAAGACAGAGATCCCAACTTATAATTCAGGCAGACTGCCTGTTAGGAGAAGAGGGATGTTTTACTGCCAAAGACTTCAGGGGCAAACTTTCAACTAAATGTTCAACAGTGACCTGAATTCTTTCCATTTGGTTACAGGGGGCTCTGCTAAGATAATTGACCCACATTTTCCTTGTGTTTTTTGAGAAAGAGTTCATTTTTTTTTTGGTTGGTCCTGGGGCTTGAACTCTGGGTTTGGGCGCTGTCCCTGCACTCTTCAGCTCAAGGCGAGTGCTCTAAGGCTTGAGCCACTGCACCACTTCCGGTTTTCTAGTGGTTTATTGGAGATAAGAGTCTCAGGGACTTTCCTGCCTGGGCTGGCTTTGAATCGTAATCCTCAAATCTCAGCCTCCTGAGTAGCTAAGATTACAGGCGCGAGTCACCGGCGCCTGGCAAGAGTTCTTTTTGAAGCAATAGAAATATTATTATCGATATTATTAATTTTTCTTGATTATAATTTTCCTAGGTAGGCTTATTAAATTTTTAGAAAATACATCAAAATAAAAAGAAACGAACTCTCACAATCCTACCACTAAGAAATAGCTATTGCACTGGGCTGGGGAGGTGGCTCAGTGGTAGAGTGCTTGCCTTGCATGCATGAGGCCCTGGGTTCAATTCCTCAGCACCACATAAGCTGAAAAATCTGGAAGTGGAGCTGTGGCTCAAGTGTTAAGAGTGTTAGCCTTGAGATGAAGAGCTGAGGGACAGTGCCCAGGTCCAGAGTTCAGGCCCCACGACCAGCAAAAATAATAATAAAAATAATAGCTGCTGAATCATCCATTGAAAGGTAAACCACAAGCCAGGGACTGGTGGCTCACGCCTGTAATCCTAGCTACCCAGGAGGCTGAGATCTGAGGATTGTGTTTCAAAGCCAGCCTGTGCAGAAAAAAATCTGTGAAACTCTTATCTCCAATTAACCACCAGAAAACTGGAAGTGGTCCTGTGGCTCAAGTGGTACAGTGTTTGCCTTGAGCTAAAATGCTGAGGGACAGAGTCCAGGCCCAGAGTTCAAGACCCACAACTGACAAAAAACAAAACAAAGATAAACCACAATTAATGGAACCAGCTCTCTGTTGTTGGAGATTGAAGTTGGTTCTAGCATTGTGCCATCGTGGAATCTTTGCTGTGAACAACCATCCTTACAACTAAAATGTCACACATTTGAAATGATTACCTTTGGATAAGTTCCTAGATGTGGAATGCTGAACCAATGAACTTCATAGTTTTATAACCCACATTAATAGTCTGACTTCTGGTATTTATGTTGGCCTAACCTCCTCCACCTTAGGCCTGCTATCTTAGGCTCTGCTATAAAGCATGGCTTTCCCCAAAATCTGGTGACACAGGCCTTTCCCTGAAACTAGCTGACTTAGGCCTTATCTTATTGGGTGACACAAGCAGCTGCAACTATAAATCTTAGCCTCACAACAACAATTTCCCCTGCTCTCATACCCCTAATGTCTTATCCAAAGTTGACCCTACACAACTGTGCTTGTAGTCCCCTCTAGCTGCTGCTCTGTCATTTAAAAGCGGATCTAAAGATTTTTCCTAGAGTCAAAATTAATACACTGATATAAAAGTATTGTCACTAATATTTCTGCTACCCAAGTATGTAAAGCTGCCTTGGATATAGAGCTAAAAGGACACCAACTCCTGCATTCTTCATTGTAATCACAAAGGCATAGGGATACCTACAAAACCTTAACCTCAATTAGTATCCTAAAGGGTTATATGCAATTAAGAACTATATTTCTATTTGATCTCCTTGTTGCTTTAATTGGTAGTAAGGGCAATTCGGTCAGGGGCAATTTGGGGATCACAGTTCAAAGCCAGCCTGGGCAGACTCCATTTCCCAATTAACCAGCAAAGAGCCAAGCTAGAAGCATGGCTCAAGAGACTCATCTCTATTTAACCAGCAGAATGCTGGAAGTGGCACTGTGGCTCAAATTGGTAGAAGGCTAGCCTTGAACAGATGAGCTCAGGGACAGTGCTGGGCCAATGAGCAAAAATGTCAACTGGGACAAGCCATCCCAGCAACAAGCACCTAGACCCCTGGGACATAGCTAGTCCTGGAGTAAGAGGGGATGGTGTCACATCCTAAATGGAGTCACTTTGCACTTGCCCTTTCAAAATTAACCAGATCTGGGAGATCAAAAGAAAATAATTAATAAGTGTGTCCATCTAATGTCCATACCTGTCTACCTTCTAACTTGACAGGTACTTACATTCTTACCTTTGTTACCTGCTATTTACAGGAAATGATCAAGGCCTGTCACCAAGCCTGTAAACACTCCAATCCAGCCCTAGCTTCTGACTGGGTGTAGGCTTAGACTCCAAATGGAACATTTCTGGCTTCTACCCAGGGTGTGTTTTCCTGTATCATTCATAGCAACTGGTCTTGTCACCTTGTCAGCCTTTGCCTGATCTCAACTCAATTGCAGGAAAATCTCAATAGATAGATGATGGAAATCACTCCAATGGACATCCTGTTGGGATTTGCTCTTATAGTGGTTCCCCCCTACCTTGCATTAGGACTTTAATAGTCATCCTCATTCCTCCTTCTTGGACCCTGTTTTCTTAACCTTTTTCAAAAGTTTCTCTTTAACAGGATAACAACTCTTACTCAGGACACTACCTGGGAGCAAGTCAAGGACACCACTTCCCCCTTAACTTCTCATCTGCTTCCGCCACTTTTTCAACACATGTGGGCCTATCTGTGGAACTATGTCACCCTCCCCACACCTTTCCCAATACCCTTACAGCCACCAAGGTCTAAGGCAAGCTGCATTAAATTCACAACTGTAATATAAAGCTCCATCAGCTTATCGTGCCCTCCTATGCTGCAGTTCCCACAGGACCTCTGTCTCTGTGGATTACAAAAAAAGTGGAGCCAAGCCTGCTCCGTAGTCCAGAAAACTTGACTCCATCAAAACATCCTGAGTACGTGAGGCCTATAGAACATCCTCACAGAAAGAGCAAGCCTTCACCAACCAGATGCTCCCTGGGACAATACCACATTACCCTCAGCCAGAGGATACTTCCACATAACTCTGCCCATTATCCAGCAGGAAGCAGTTACAGAAGATGGACCTTCGTCCATGTACCCTAACATGATAACCCTGCCAAAAATTAACAAAAAAGGGAGGAATGTTATCCTAATCTCCTCCACCTTAAGAGCCACTCTGCTATCTTTGGCTCTGCTGTAAAGCATGACCTTTCCTCAAAACGTGGTGACATAGGCCCTTCCCCAAAATTAGCTGACTCAGACCTTATTGGATGACACAGGCAACTGCAAACATAAATCTTAGCCCTGCCACAATAAAATCCCCCGCTCTCACATCCCTCATGTCTTATCCAAACAGAACCCCATATAGCCATGCTTGTATTTCCCTCTAGCTGCTGCCCTCTGCCCATGAGACAGCCTGTCAGGTTACTGACATTAAAGTTCTTTGTATGTGGCCATGTGTCCCAGTGATTTTCTTGGAGAAGCCTTTGAATTTACACTCCCTAATACTAGATGTCATTATTTTTTTCTTTCTTTTTTGCTATCTGAAGAAAGAAGAGGTATAGAGTTGGCTGCATATTGGGTGAAGGGTCAAGATGATTTCTACTGGTCCCTGCCCAGAGAAACTTATGATGAAGACACTTTTTTCCTGGATGTGGGTCTGACTAAAACAGCAGATGCTCCTTTCCTATTCCAGGAGACTGACCTGTTTCTTGTGTCTCAGACCAGTGTTCCCAAATGCCCAGAATGGAAGGCTCTTGATGCAATGTGGAAACAGAGGAAGAATCCAAGAAATGGTCCTGCTGGCTGCCTTGGGAGGGAAATGAGAGCTCTCCAGGCTTTTGATAACAATAGAGTCATCTTATCATCCCATAGCCCAATATGCTTTACAGAGATTCAAGGGAATTGGGGAGGATAATGGAAGGAGTCTTATTAGTTAAAAAAGAAGTTCAGTTTATTCTTGCTACAACGATTGTCTTCCATTTTTTCTCTCTATTAAAATTTCATGTCACACCTCAGCAAGGTTGCCTTTCCTTAATTGATGGGCACTTTCTCAGTGAGCCATCTTGAGTGACACTGAATGATGACCAAAAGACTCTTAAGAGAAGTAAGCCACCTTGACTAGGAGCATGCCCTTCAGAGTCACTGCAGAAGAATCTAGAAACAGTATTTCTCATTTATCTGGCAATGAGCTGAGGGTCTTCTTTGAGATATTCTCGGAGACCATTGTTTATGATCTTCTAGGGGATTTCTCTGAATTCCAAGATCTTAGTCTTGTTATAACTCTATCATGGAGTGAAAAATCCTAGTTGCTGAGATATTCTCTGAGACCATTTTTTTATTATCTTCTAGGGGATTTCTCTGAAATTCCAGGATCTTAGTCTTGTTGTAACTCTATCATGGAGTGAAAAATCCTAGTTTTGGAGTCTGACTGACCTGGATTCCATTCTCGTTTGGAAGTTGCTAACCAATTATTTCTCCTCTTTGAACCTCAGTTTCCTTATTCATGAAATGTCAGCAGTAACATTCTTTTTTTCCTTTGTAGAATTTTTAAAATATTTATTGTAAAAATGTCGTACAGAGGGGTTACAATTACATAGTGAGCACATTTCGGTCAGCAGTAATATTCTAATCTTTATAGAGCTGTGATAACCCAACAAAAGATGACAGCATGATGCATAGTAGGTGCTTAACTAATCGTAGTTCTGTGATAAATGTCATCTGTTGAACAGAAGGAATAATCACTTAGATATTTATAAAGGTTAAGTGAAATAAGGCTTGTTAAGTATCTGGTACCTAGCAATTTCCCATAAGCTGATAGTTTTGGGCCATTTTTCTCTGTCTGAAATATCACTGTTGAAGAATGAGAGATATGAAGAGATAGTTAGACTCTGAGGTTAGGGGAACTGTTGGCTTTTTGAAACAGATGCAGGTTTTGACTTTTAAAGGTAGGCTCCCATTCTAAGAGTCCTTGGAAAGATGCAGTAAAGAAGAAACAATTACTGTTTGAGAACAGGAGATATTATATTTTTTTCCTTTTATCCAGATATCCTCTGGATAAAAAGAGCCAGGGAGAAATGCTACTGGGATTTGGGAGAAACAGAGGTAGTGACGCAAGGGCCCATGGGGACTGGAGCCATCACAGACACACCGAGTGAGATGTGAGCACTATGTTTTCAGTAGCTATAACATCAAGCATTCAGTTTGATATTTTCACCCACCCCAATGCTGGAAGTGCCTCTGTTCTCTCCACAATATGTGAAGCTCTGTTCCCTTGCCTTGGGAATACCTGGGAAATAAAAGGTCTTTTTTCAGTTGCACAAGGGACTAGAGATTCACTATAGCAGGAATTTAGAGCAAGACCACTTGGAAAAGCCTGTTGGGTAGGCAATGATGAGTTATGTTAGTTGGGTATCAAAGCACAAGGTGACTCTCTCAGAATGCTGAGAAATTCAAGTAAACAAATCTAAAAATATCCTTAGGGTGAGTTGCTTATTCAGTTTTTAGGAAGCTCTTCTAGAGTCCAAATCACGTGAAAACAAAAAAAAAATACAGTATAGCTATATGGATGTCCCTAGAGAGTTAAGGGTGCCAGTGTGTGTGTGTGTGTGTGTGTGTGTGTGTGTGTGTGTCTGTGTGTGTGTCTTTGTGTTTCTGTGTCTGTGTGTCTGTGTCTATTTTTGTGTGGCTAAGACTATTGGCAATTTCTGCAACAGTATAGAAAGAGTTCTAATGACTCAAACTTCTGTGCACATTAGCCTTGAGCGTGGTTTCTAAAGGTGTTGCCAGTCCCAGAGGGACCAATCTGGCACTTGAGACACAACATTTTCAGCTTTGGCATCAAAATCAATGAAGAGGAGCTTCATAATGAATCAGAACACCCCTCTTACATGAGCGTATGAAGTACCTGTCACTTAAAGAAAATACTTACTTTGCCAGTTTGTTATTTAAACATTACCAGTACTTGCCAAATTTGATCTACTATAGCATGAGCAGATTTAAGATTTTAAAGTATCCTGTGCTGTCTTCTAACCCCCTATGACAGGCTGGATTTTTTCTTCTGTTTGATACTGCAAGGAATTATTCAAGTGCTTTATTTGCAAAATGGGAAGAAAATGGAGAAGAATATTTTAAAAAATCAAGAAGAAAATGGGAGAAACAAGAGCAACCTGTAGTTAACGTGGGCCAGAAATGCAGAAAAAGGCAATTATTATGCATAAAGCTTTGCAGCAGTAGCAGACATGCACTCAGTTTAATGAGTGTGTCCTACACAAAATCACTGATTGGACCCAAAAGTATAGCAAGTCTGGCAAGCTTGAGCAGATTTGACCCCTGTTCTCTTATAGCTCATCCTTTGATGTCTATAATACTTGGTTCAGCTCCTATGGCAAAGGTTATGCTCATTGATAATCTGGGGACAACTACAACCACATGTTTCCCATCTTCACTCTAGTCAGTCTGGAACTTAGTTCCTGCTGACCACATTTCCTTTCCTGCCCATACATTCCATACCTTCATGCACTTTGCTCCTCCTTACCTAGCTGTCTCCTTGGTAAGTCAACTGAGACTCTCCCTTCTTTGAGGAAACTTCCATGACCCCAGAGCCAGATGGATCCTCTTGTTCTATGCCTCTATAATTTCTTGATTGCTTAATTAATAATTTATAACAAATGACTGTGGGCATCCCTTTGCCCACTACTCTGTAGTAGTGCAGAGGACTCAGCCTGGAAAGTCAAAGATAGTCATTAAACACTGAAGAGAGGAATGATTATTTTTTATGGTCTAGAAGTTATGGGTCTTATTCTAATGTTATTTTAAAGCTTTGATTGTTAGTCTTTCTTTTTCTTGCTTCTATGCTATCTTGATACTTCTTTATTAGTTTTTACTTACATCATCAAGATCAAACAAAGGATGAAGGCTGCTAAAAATAGTCATACTTTTTTTTTCTGGTATAAAAAGTGGAAAATTTTCTTTCAGGGAAAAAGACTGCCAAACTGGTAAAGACATTGCTTGAAATCTCAGACTTGGACAAATGCGTCCTTTATCTATAATTGTTGCTTTTCTCCTTTCTCACATTTGAAACAGAGATATGCATAGTTATTGTGACTTTAGATCAAACTACTATGAAAATTTTAAACTCAAGATTTTCCCTGCTATGTACGTACGACTATATAAGATGATGTTAAGTGAAATGAACCCCAAGATACAGACACAAGAGGTTTTATCTTTGTTGCTATTGTTATTAATATAATTATAATTTGCTCTATGATTTTTTGTTTCTTTTGTGTGTTCCTCCCCCCATTGTATAACTCCTGTTTTCATTGTATTTGATTCCAGTGCCTTGCCTCTTGTATATACAATTTTCTAATTTGGGGAGGGGAAGGGAAATAACAAAATGTTGAAACAAGGATACAGGCTAACCCATTGTAATGATGAGATGTACAAGACACTATGTTGAAAATAAACTTTACAACTGCAGGAGGGAGGGTAGAGAGGAGGTGGGAGGGTGGGAAGGGAAGGGATGGTAGGGGATAAAACAAAGGAGAGGGTAACAATGCTCAATAGGAAATGTATTCATTATCTTACTCATGTAACTGTAACCCCTCTGTACAGTATTTTTACAATTAAAAAAGCACATACAAAAATAAAAAAATTTAAAAAAGATTTTCCCACAAATGGGGAAAATCTGCACTAGAAAATATAAGCAAGAAAACAGGCTTTCAGGAGGCTCTGCACTAAAAAATGTAAGCAAGAAAACAGGCTTTCTGTAGTGTGGAAGTCAGCATGGTAGGTGCCTGTCTATGTTATGTGTGTTTAGCTCAAGTACCAAAGTGCACCCAGATTTCCCAGCCTGCAGGATTATGCACTTGTGCCAAAGACTCTATAGAAGTTCTTTCTTTTCTTTTCTTTCTTTCTTTTTCCTTCCTTCCTCCTTCCTTCCTTCCTCCTTCCTTCCTTCCTTCCTTCCTTCCTTCCTTCCTTCCTTCCTTCCCTCCCTCCCTCCCTCCCTTCTTCCTTCCTTCCTTTCTCCTTTCTCTCTCTCTCTCTTTTAATTTCTAGGTTTTTGTGTTAGCCCTAGGGTTTGAACTCAGGACTTGGACACTCTCCCAAGCTTTTTTTGCTCATGGCTAGCACTCTATCACTTGAGCCATGGCTTTACTTTTATCTTTTTGGTAGTTAATTGTAAATAAAAGTTTCATGGACTTTCCTGCCTGGGCTGGCTTTGAACTACAATCCTCAGATCACAGCCTCCTGAGTAGCTAGCATTACAGGTGTGAGCCACTGGTGCCTGTCCAGTACTGGGGTTTGAAGTTAGGGCCACATATTTGCTAGGCAGGTGCTCTAATGCTGAATCACACCTCCAGCTCTGAAACAGCTCTTTTTTCTCTTTCTTTTTCTTTTTTAAAATATTGCGTCCAGAAACTGCAATTGCCTGTGAGCAGTCTGCAAAGGTTGAATGATTAGCATGCCCAGTGGCAGAAAGTAACTGTCACTTTTCTAGCTAATTTCACTAAATGAAGCTGACATTAAAATTGATAATAGCCCAAAGAAAATTGTATAGTACCTGGAAAGAGGCAGAAGAACATTTGGGACTCACAGGCTGATCTGGACCTAACTCTACAACTCACAAATGAGGGGCCTCAGGCAAGTCCCTCATTCCAGGGAACCTCACTTTTCTCTTTGTAAAATGGGTTTAGTGATGTCTAGGTACAAGATTGCTTTGTAGAACCTTGCAGATATATGCAAGGTTGGAGGCAGTTTGTGTTCCCCAATTCCCCCTCTGGCTAGGGTTATTGAGGCCCTGGTGTGGGAAGCACAGTTGGGAGGGCAGACAGTTCTAACAGGAACTCTAGTTGAATTACAAGTTTAAAAAGAATTGGTGGGGTGGGGAAATGTCTTCCATTTTAAGTATTTGGCTATTAGAAGCAGGGCCTAGAGAGAATTCCTAGGGCCATTAAGAAGTTCAAAGACTATCTTGGGTACAATGCAGAGATGCTTGTGGGTCAATATTTTCTTCAACTAAATGCATGGAGAAGAGTTGGGGGGAGGGGGGAAAGGAAACTACAGTGAGAAAGACATTTAAAGGGAAGGGAGGAAATCTGTGTGCCAGGCTCTGACACTATTGTTTAACTCTTTTTTTTTTTTTTTAAAGAAAGTCCCATTCATAGGCTGTTTTGCAAGTAACCTCACATGGCCTGCTGCATAGAGAGGAAGCCAGTTTTGGCAACCTGAAGTCTGGGCATCCATGAGCAGTTCCCAGGACACTCCCAGAGAAGTGGGAAGGTCCCAGAACTTTGGGGTGCCAGGCACATTAAGGGGTGGTCTTAAGCATCTTTCTGATGCTACCTCAATGACCTCTTATATCATAGGCCTGCTGCTAACTGACCTGCTATTTTCTTCATTTCTTGGTTAATAATGGGTTTTCTTCATGTGTCATCTGGGAATGGCAGGAAAATCTCATTCCTTTCCCAAGGGCACCATTCCAGCTCACTCTTTACCACTTCTGTATTTGGTCCAGAGTTTTGAAATTTAACATTACAGTCTAGCAGAATCCAAAGTGTTGAGAAGCTAATGGTCAGGCTATCATCAAGGCTGACCAGAGCTCTCCATGGTCTGGGAGACACAATTCTTAGTGCTCAGAATGGTCGCAAGGAAATTTTCTTGGCAGATGCCCCATAGCCCTGAGTATGGGCTCTGGCTGAGGTGCTTCAGCAAGCCTCCAATGATTGATGCCTCTTAGGATTGGATATGTTAATCCTGAGCACCTATGAAGCTCCAGGTTCAGTTTTGCTGAGCTCCATCTGGTGTTTGAGCTCTCTTCTGCATGGGCCTCAGAAAAAAACCCAAACTTGGAGGTTGTGAGGATGGGGTTTCTTGTGGGCTACTGAACTGATTCTGAGTTTTTCCACTGGTTGTTGCATGGAGGATATCCTTACGTGGACCTCTTTGTAGAGAAGCTTGAAATATGGCTGTTTTCTGTTCAGAACAAGCAAGAGAAAAGACAAGAGACAGAAAATGGCTATGATAGTCTTTTATAAGTTTCAGAAGAGGCATTCCTTCATTTTTGCCACATTCCGTGCCTTAGGAACAAATACTAGGTCCAGCCTAAATTCAAGGGGAAAGGATTACACAGAATATGAGTGTCAGGAATTACTGGAAGCAATATAAAAAAGAATCTACCATAGTCAGTTCATTTGCCTACACATTCATTCAACACAGAACTTTACAGGCACGGGGCTAGCCACTGACATTTTTCAACTCGTTAGACTATACTAGTTTATCTGAGTTATTTGGAACAGACTAATTGTTAAGTGTTAGAAATTCAGGTACTAACTAGTATCACTACTTTTTTTGTGACTTACTCATTCCCATTCATTTTCATTTTTATTTGTATAGAAAATCCTCTTCCTGACTTAAAAATGTTTCTATGAATCACAACTAAGATACTTACTGAAGGAATAAATAACCCAACTATATATGTGACAACTGAGTAAATAAGGTGAGAAATCTGTTTGGCTAAATACGATGATGTAGGTTGATTCATGTAATCAAATTATGGTTATTTCATTATCTCTTCAATTGAAATTCCAAATCCCCATCTATTTGCCCAGGTAAATTTGTTCAACAGAAAGCCCTGACATCTTTAAAATAAGTATGCTCCTAAATGGAAGTTTAATTTGTAATCGTTTACTTTGTTAAAATAAAAGCAAAGGAAAGGATAACACAACAATTTAAAGGATTTGCAATGGATTCCCCTCGAGCTGGAGAGATATGAATTTTTCCTGAGTCCCTCTGACCACAGAAGGAATTAAAAACACGGTAATAAAACTACTTTCTCACAGTGTTTGCTTCTTTAATGAAAATAAAGCCACAGGGAATTAGCTGCCAACAGATGTGAGGCAGGTCAATGCTGCCTGATCAATTGTGGACCTTCTTGGGGACTGTGATGCACTTTCGACCAGAGCATGTTTTCTGGTGGATTCCATATTCAGGACACAGCAGTACAAACCCCATTATGAAAAAATAGCCAGTTCCAAGCAACACAGAGTAAAACAATTTTCACCTGAGAACAGAATAGGAGCTGCTCTTATGTATCTGTCAATAATGAAATCTGTGTAATAGGAAAGACCAGTTTTTGGCTAAGTTCTGTGATCTTGTTTGTTTGCTTTTTTAATTAGTTTCCAGCAGTTGAATGTAATATCTTCCCAGTTTAGGTTAGGGTTGTGAATTCATTTAAGAAATTGTTTAATATCACAGGTAGCAAATGAAGTCACTTTGGATGAACAACTCTCTGATGAAGGAGGTGTAAGCCTTTCTTTATTGCAACACACTCTTGCAAATAACACAATTCTCCCTCCCCTCCCCACCCAACCCTCTCTTCAGGACATGTGAATTGTATTGATTCTCTTTACTTCCTCACCTTGCTCATTGTTTTGCGTGTCAGAAGACAGAATTTTCAATATCACAACTCACATCTTGTGTGCTATTGAAAGGGCATGAGAGGAAATGTGATCCCCCCTTTGTCAGGCTGCTTTGATTGCCAAGCTCAGAGGTGAGGACTCATTTTAGGCTGGCTCTGACTTGTAATCCATATTTTGTTTGATTAACTGTCTGTGGTACTTTTAAAACCAGTGAGAATGAAGTGACATTCACAGGAGTCAGAGTCTTCGGGAATTCATATGTGACTTTTTAAAAGCTTCCGATTATTGCTATTTTATTATTACTATTTATTGCACAAACAACTGTATAACACTTCGATTTACATAAATATAAATCAGAACGAAAGTGATTCATCCACAATCTTAATCAAATCGTTTTATTTTTCAAGTTCCCTCTCAAATCTTATTTATTCATAGTTGAATTTTTTATACATTTATACTAAGAGAGAAAAGACTATTTTTTTCGGATTAATGTTTTTTGGTGATACTTGGGTTTGAACTCTCAGTCCTTTGTGCTTGCTAAGCTGGCACTCTACCATGGGGTCATGCCTACTGTTCTGCTTTTCACTGGTTAATTTTGAGATCAGGTCTCACTTTCTTGTTGGAGTGTGTGCTTAAACTGTGATTGCTTGGATCACAGACCCATTCTACTGTGTCTAGTTTCCTCCATTGAGATGAAGTTTCACAGCTATTTTGCCCCAGGTAGCTTGGAACCCTGGTCCTCTCAATCTCAGCCTCTTGTGTGGTTTAAGATGACTGGTGTGTATCACTGTATCATCTATGGGTTTAGAAGTGATCTGGCTTTCCTGAAATCTTAGTTCTCTCATTGTCACCCTCCCAAATTAATAGGATTAGAGGCCTGATCCACCAGTATCTGGCTTGTGTATTTTATTTTTAAACTTAAGATGTTGTACAGCCAGGCTCTGGCAGCTCACACCTGTAATCTTAGCTACTCAGAAGGCTCAGATCTGAGGATCGTGGTTCAAAGCTAGCCTGAGCAGAAAAGTCCGTGGGACTCTTATCTTCAATTAACCACCAGAAAATCAGAAGTAGTGCTATGGCTCAAGTGGTAGAAAGCTTGCCTTGAGCTGAAAAGCTGAGGGACAGCGTTCAGGCCCAGAGTTCAAGCCCCATGACCAAAAAATTTTAAAAAAAGATATTTTTTAGTATTCTAATATATTCTTCTCAATGAACATGTTACTATCTGCATTATACTGCATTGAAGACCACAATTTGGCAACCATTTTCTCATTTCTGAATGTTTAGATGGAAATTTTATATGACTATTGGTTGAGTTGTAATGTTCGTTGTATAACTAAATAAAAATTGAATGTTATTTCCAAGCCTTTGATCTTGTTGGCTTGGGAAAGAACGTGGTGGCACTCATTGAGATTCTTACCTAATCATTTCTAGAGCTAACAATTAAGATGCAACCCAAAGGATATCATCATCATTGTCATCATTATGATTTTTGTGGCACTGGGGTTTGAACTAGGGGCCTTGCACTTGTTAAGCAGGTGCTCTACCTCTTGAGCCACACCTCCAGTCCTGTATTGTTTATCAAATGTGTGCCAGCCAGCCTAGACCACAATCCTTCAATTAGGCTTCCCATGTAGCTGAAATACCAGGCCCCAGGCTTTTTAATGGTTGAGATGTGACTTTGAGAATATTTTGTTGGGGCTGCCCTCAAACTTCTGGCTTTCCGCTTCTTAGTTGTTAGGATTATAGGATGAACCACCATGTCCTCCTCAAGGAAAAATATTTAGACTTCTTTTTTTTTTTGCCAGTCCTGAGGCTTGAACTCAGGGCCTGGGCACTGTCCCTGAACTTCTTTTGTTCAAGGCTAGCATTCTATCACTTGAGCCACAGAGCCACTTCTGGCTTTTTCTGTTTATGTGGTACTGAGGAATCAAACCCAGGGCTTCATGCATGCTAGGCAAGCACTCTACCACTAAGCCACATTTCCAGCCCAAATATTTACACTTCTTAGCATGATTTAAATTCTCATGTTTCCTCACTTTTTGTATATCTGATTTTAACTGGATGTTAGGAGCAGATGGTGTCACAACTGGTACTAAGTGATTACCTTGCTGTTCTCCAAGTTTGAATAATTTCCTGTCCTTCCTATGTCTTTGCTAAGGTTTTTCAGTTAGGTTCAAAACTTCTTTTCCTCCTTCCCAATTGTATTGACTGTGGTAGGCAGAATCTAGAAATGGCTCCTAAGTGTTTGCCATCTGATCCTGAGAATCCATTATTATGACAAGCTACTCTCCCATGATTGTGCACGGTTACATGACACCATTGGTTTTATAAAGGGCAGGCCTGTCCCATCACATGGACCCTTTAAAAAGAAGAAAATATTCTTTTCTGGTAGCAGAAGGGGAATTCATAGCTTTGAAAAGTGAACATGACATGTTAATTTCTAGCCTGAGAATGGAGGAGGCCTCATATTAAGGAATGAGGGTAGCTTTTAGGTGCTTAGAGTAGACCCAAGGTGACAGCTCAGAATAAACAATGACCGCAGGCATTCAACAATAAGAGACAGGGTTCCACCAACAACCTCAGTGTGGAACTAGATATTTCCCTAGAGCTTCCACAGAAAAGCTGGCCTTGTGAGACTTTACACAAAGGCCCCCACATGTGTGTGTGTGTGTGTGTGTGTGTAAATATATATATATATACATATACATATATATATATATATATAGTTGATGTTGTTGTTGTTCTAGAGTAGACAAAAGAAGAAACATTTTAAAAGTCCCACTTTCCCCTTTTGGCTGTACTGGGGATTGAATTCAGGACTTCACACTTGCTAAGAAAGGACTCTACCACTTTAGCCATGCCTCCAGCCTTTTATTTTCATTGTCTGTTTTTGAAGTAGTCTTACCATGTTCAAAGAGGCCTGCAATGCGATCTTCCTACTTGTGCTTTCTTGAGTTGCTGGGGATGACAGGGGATGCACTTTTCCTGGCCATTGGTTGAAATGAAGTCTCTCAAAAAAGTAGCTAGCATTGCAAACTTGAGCCACAAGTCTGGCAAGAGCTGAGCTTTCTACTAAGATGGAGTTAAATGCTTTAGAAAGACTAGATAAATGGTAGTCACTGAAAAAATATTTTGGAATTAGGTGGGTGAGAAATTGAAAAACTGGAAAAGTAGGGTCAGGTGTGGCAGCTCACACTTGTAGCCCTGGTTAACAAAAGTCATAGGTAGAAGGATTTTAATTTAAGGCCAGCTCAAGTAAGATCTCAAGAACCTCTATGAGAAATTACCTAAAGCAAAAAGGGCTGGAGTCATAGCTCAAGTGACTAATTTCAAACTTCTGAGTTCACAATCCTAGTATCACTGAAGAAAGGATTGTGATGGTTTAGAAGATGAAGATGTTTGCACTCTGATTATTTTGAAGGTATTTCTCAATTCTTCCTCAATGTTAAAGACTATGAAACTGGTTCTTGTAAACACATCTTGGAAGAGAAATTATGTAATGTTCCCACCTGCCACACCCAAAGAAAAGGGCCTATATCAGAAGAGCTGCCTTTGAAGTCACATAGCTTTAAGTTAAAATAGGATTTTTCACATGCTGGTTTCATCAGATTTGATGATTCCCCACATTGCTTAATTTGTGTGTGTGTGTGCCAGTACTGGGGCATGAAATCAGTGCCTGGGTGCTGTCCTTTAACATTTTTGCTCCAAGTTGGCACACTACCATTTCAACCACAGCTCCATTTCTGGCTATTTGGTGGTTAATTGGTGATAAGAGTCTCACAGACTTTTCTGCTTGTGTTGCAGGCTGGCTTTGAAACTCTCCTTGGATCACAGCTTCCTGAATAGCTAGGATTACAGGCATGAGCTACCAGCAGCTAGCACATTACTTGCGGTTTTTCCCCTCTGTGGCCAGCTATCTGGTACTTGTAATTGTGTCCTTTGAGAGAACTTCTGTTAAACATTAGGCACATACATGCAGACTACAATCAAATCATGAGGTATGAAGGCACTTCATGAAACATTCAAATTCCTAGAAAAAAATCGGAATAACAGTAGTATTTACAGTTGAGTGGTGGATTTCTGTAAATTTTCCACAATAGAAACATATTGATTTGGAAAGTAAGCACCAAAAGTAAACAATCATAACAATAATGGAACAACTTCTAGCTATCTTTCAATCCAGGGATCCCTTCCCCATTCCCATTATTTTTCTCCATTCTCATGACGTTTTATTTATTTATTTATTTTGGGTCCGGTTGTGGGTCTGAACTCTGAGCCTGGGCGCTGTCCCTCAGCTCTTCAGCTCAAGGCTAGCGCTCTACCACTTGAGCCACAGCGCCACTTCCAGCTGTTTTCTTTTTGCTTATGTGGTACTGGGGAATCGAACCCAGGGCCTCATGCATGCAAGGTAAGTGCTCTACCACTGAGCCACCTCCCCAGCCCCTCTCATGACGTTTTATAAGCCACTAAGTCACTTATGTTTTTTGTTCTCCTTCCTTTCCTTCCTTAATCCTTCCCTTCCTTCCTCCCTCCCTTCTTTTCCTCTCTCCTCTCTCCCTCTTTCTCCTTCTCTTTCCCTCTGAATAACTTATTTTTTTATGTTCCTATAGCTCCTTTGCTTGCACTTCTATTTCACACTAGTCCTGATCTTTATCATGGCCAATTGTTCTTTTGAAAGCAGAGCCAGGTCTTTTAAATATCTGTCTTCTATAATACCAGGTCAAGTTCCCTCTATCTAGAAGGTGTGGGTCAAAGAGTGAATGAATGAATGGTGTTCTTGTGAATATAAAGACATACGCATCAGAGACTGGAAAATTATTCTAAGCAAGCTCTCTTGGTGTCCTTTGGCAAGCTGTTTTAAAATCATACACTGGCCTACGTGATCCAGATCATGTGTTTTAACATCTTATATAATCTAAAAGCAAAGGCCATATACTCAGCCCTCAAGCAGAGCCTTTCTGGGCAAAATGAGAACAGCTTTCAGAAAAACAACAGCAAATGGAGTGCCTGTTGTAGAGAGGTATCACAGATGTGGGCCTGGCTCTGGGAGCACAGCATATGGGATGTTCCCTTGACAGTCCCCTCCGGTGCCTCTAGACTACCTGTGAGCAAGCATGGTACATGCACAGGGGAGCATTTGTGAAGTATTTGCAAGTTTGCATTTCCTGCAAGCATACTGGGCTGCTCTGGTGTGATTGCTGAAAATGGAATGGTCTATTAAAAAGTAATGGTTGCCGCCTGACGGATTTGCTTCTTGCAACATTAGCGTCATGGTGATGGATTAGCAGAATCTCTAAAAGGGAAACGCATGTTTTCGCAAATATTTTGTATAAACATAAATTCACTTGCAAACATTACTCATTTTCCTTTTATTTTATTTATTACCCTTTAACATTTGCTATGCATCTTGTAGCACACATGTGGCTAGAAGACTCTAAGCAATTTTGGGAGGGTCATAGAAACCTTGGTACTATCTTGTGTCATGTTTTGAGTTTTCCCTTTGTTTCTGAGCTGCTTGCCAGATGGGAAAAGAAGGTATGAAGCACAAGTTAGGACAAAGCAGACTCATTGGACCAGGGAAGCTCAAAAAGGGGTCTGTGCTTGAAAGGCAAGTTTGTTTAATGATTTCAAGATTCTTTGCATCCATTTTATCTCTCACTGAGCAAATCAATAAGTGCTTTTATATATTTTATTTTTTATTAACTGCTTTCAGATTGTGGGGCTTGAAATCAAGGCTTTGCACTTGCTGTATTGGCACATTAGTGCCACATTCCCAACCCTAGGAACTGGTTCTTCAGTTACCTCCTAACATCTAAAAGAACAGAATGAGGAAATGTATGGTTTTCCACACTAAGACTAGACTGCAGCCAAGACAACTGAACTATTATGTGTTTCCAGGGATTGGAACTAAGAGTCTTTCCATTAAGATCATTCCATGAAGGACATTAGAAAGATGGATATAATTGGAGATAAGCATTTTATTTGGGTGGAGAAGGCATCAGAGAGAGAGATAGTAGGAAAATTGTACTCTAGACCAACAGACTTTTTTTTATTCCAGTGAGTGGGACACTGTTGGAATAAAGGTCAAGGGTAAGTAGAAACCATTAGACTCTCAAATATTGGACAGAAAGAGGGACAGACACCTCTGAGAAGCTCTTCTCAATATATGTGGGTCCCTGGGTTAACATAGCCCTTGTTCCATGGATGCTTATCTCTTGGTTTTGTTATATCTCTCCTTTTGCTGGTAGCTGCTTTCTGGTTTTCTTTGGGGAATGCTATGTCCAAAGTTTAGGACAAAGGTTTGGACAAAGCTTGCTTGACCTTTGGCCCGTGTGTGTGTGTGTGTGTGTGTGTGTGTATGTATGTGTGTGTGTGCGCGTGTGTGTGTGTGTGTGAGAGAGAGAGAAAGAGAGAGAGAGAGAGAAAGAGAGAGAGAGAGAGAGAGAGAGACTCAAACATGCAAGGAAAGCCTCATCCTTTCTAGACCCTTAATAACCAGTTCAGAAGGATCAACAGCTGACTCTATCAATAGGCATTCAACTGCATATTGGGTGATTGAAGAATTCATCCTTCTTTGTGTGGATTTCCTTGGTTTTATGTTTAAAAAATCTCCTTAGCAACATCCCTTCCATTATATTTAATATTTGCCTCTTTGCTGTTGCTGTTTTAGAATCTGTAATGAAGTTGAGTTAACACACACACATTACTGTAACAACTTGGGGGTTAAAGATAGTTAATCAGCCGGGAGAAATAATGCATTGTCTAGTTTAATCTCAGAGAAGACTTTTGGTCTTTGAACATTCTAACATAAATGAGTCTTACAAGAAATGGGACTTACAAGCTAGAGTCCAATGGATTACTTCAACCATATCTGGTTAGCTGTAAATATCATTAGCTTTGCATGTTTCTGTGACCCCTCATTTCTTTGTTGGAATGAGCTTCCTGAAAAGACAAAAGTGTTGTCATTCACATTTTAACTCCTTCTGGGGATGATAAAGTTAGCTGATGTCAAGCTTCCTGCAAGCCACATTAAGCTTGTGCTCTTTTAGGCCAAAAGAAAAATTGTGATGTCTCTTCCAGGTTGAGAGCATCCGAAGCTTTCTTAAAATCAGGGCTTTCATAGCAAAAAAAAGAAGAAGAAGAAGATTTACCAGTCTATTTATATGCTAGATTTATGGCACTTTGTTATTTTATTTGCACCACTCACCTTCACATTATAGTCTTGATATCCATGATCAAAATTTGCAATAGTGTGTATCTAAGCCCACCTGTAATCTTAGCTATGCAAGAGACTGTGATCTGGAGTATCTTGGTTCAAGACTGGTATGAGTGGAAAAGCTCACTAGACTTCATTTCAAAACAACCAGAAAAAGCAAGACTGTAGTGTGGCCTATGTAGTAGAGCCTCGAAAGAACAGTTTAAATCCCAGTACTTCTAAGTTTAAATCCTAGTACTGCCAATAATAATAATAATATCTGATATTATGTTTTATTTTATTTTATTTTCTGATACTATGTTTTAGCTGACTTTTCTTTTTAGTTCTTTGATAGTGTTCTCAAATTTATTCTTTAAATTGCCTGGAGCATTTTATGAAGCTGCTAACCCTGTTAAAGTCAAAATGTTAAGGAGGAAAAGATGGAGGCAGAAAGCACAGGTGATGAGGAGAATAGAAACTGTTCTAGATTTTCAAAGGTTAGAATTTCAAATGAAATAGTTATTTGGATCTTACACCCTACATGGATCTTCCTTTTTTTTTAATTTAATTTTATTTTTTGTGAACATACTGTACAGAGGGGTTACAATTACATGG
>NW_012267348.1:3269700-3272773 GCF_000151885.1 Dipodomys ordii | reverse complement strand
TTTTTTTCTTTTTGCTTATGTGGTGCTGAGGAATCGAACCCAGGGCCTCAGGCATGCAAGGCAAGCGCTCTACCACTGAGCCAACTTCCCAGCCCTTATTTGCTTTTTGTTTGTTTTTTGAGATAGGGTTTTTCTACATAGCCTAGGCTGTTTTTTTTTTTTTTTTTTTACTGATGGTCCTCAGGCTCCTGAATTCTATACTAGGATTACATGCACATACTAATTTATCTCTTAAAGATAGAAAGTGTGGATGAGTACTGGTGGCTTATATCTGTAATGCTAATTACTTAGGAGATTGAGACCTGGAGGAATGAAGTTCAAATCCAGCCCTGGCAGAAAAGTCTGCAAGATTCCATCTCCAATTAACAAACAAAAAGCTGGGCTAGAGGCATGGCTCAAGTGGTAGAATGCCAACTATGAGCAAACACAATAAGTTGAGGCCTTGAGTTCAAGTCCCAGTACCAACACACATCTACACACATCTACACACACACACACACACACACACACACACACTCACAAATAGTCTAGGTGATGGTTCTACAGAATTCAGTAAACAATTCTTTATGTTCATGGGTATTTGCTTTCTATAATACAAAGTTTTTTTCTTTTCTTTTAAAGGACAAAGAAATTACCAGTGGATTCCTTTCTTATGCCTATTTTTAGGAATCAATATGGTACTATCTTTGATGAAAACTATGGAAGAAAACTCCAAATATAACTTAGGTAGATTTAAATAAGCTTTAAAATCTCTTGTGCTATTGAAATACAAAATTATGCAACATTTATAAGAGTTTGTGAAGCTCTCTTAATTCATCCATGTTCTGTGGGTGGGGATAAATGAATAATAAAACCATTGCCTGTTGAAGGAATAAAATTTTGACTCATAAATTGAACTTCATGAAAATTATTTAAAGTACTTTGTAAGTATAATAGGTTTACCAGAAATAGTTCTCATTTGCATTACAGCATTTTCTATAAATGAGAAGACAGCAATGTATGTTCATTCTAGAAACTCAAGACAATCCATTAGAAGCAAATATCTACCATAATCTCATACAGAATTGTTGATATGTTGGTATGTATCTACTCTGTGCTTTCATTGAGAATTTGTATATACTTTTGTTCTCCTTCTTTTCTTATTCTCTCTTTCTGACTAATATATATATATATATATATATATATATATTCTATTACATATAGTGTGTGTGTGTGTGTGTGTGTGTGTGTGTGTGTGTGTGTGTGTGTGTGTGTGTGATTTGTGATGGTCTTGGATCTTGAAATCAGGGCCTGGATACTGTCCCTGAGCTTCTTTGCTCAAGAGTAGAGCTCTATTACTTGAGCTACAGCTCTATTTCCCACTCCTTGGTGGTTAGTTGGAAATAAGAGTCTCATGGAAAAAATAAAGGAGGGGGTAACAATATTTGTTAGGAAATGTACTCATTACCTTACTCATGTAACTGTAACCCCTCTGTACAGTATCTTTACAATAAAAATAAATATTTAATTTTAAAAAGAGTCTCATTGACTTTTCTGCCTAGGTTGGCTTTGAACTGCTATCCTTAGATTTCAGCCTCCTGAGTAGCTAGAATTACAGACATGATCCACCAGCTCCTGGCGCATTTTATATAATTTTTTCAATTTTTATTTATTTTTTATTGTGAAAATACTGTACAGAGGGGTTACAATTACATGGGCAAGATAATGAGTACATTTCTTAACAAGCATTGTAGCCTCCTCCTTTGTTTCCCCTTCCCAACCCTTCCCAGGCTCCCCTGATCCCCCCACCCAATCCTCCCCCCCCACCAAAGTTGTAAAGTTTGTTTTCCACATGACAACTTGTACTTCTCATTGTTGCAACGGGTCCACCTGTATTCTTATTTAAACGACTTGTTTAGAGTCATCATTAGACATGACACTGAAATCAGAAGCAGGAAGTCACTATATCTAGAGAATTCCTGTGTAACAAGGCTACTTTACTTCCAGGGTCAAGGTATCTTTACTTCAGTAATTTATTGCACTTTTAAAATAAATTTTTAAGACTTCTCATATATAAGGATTGACTACTAGCCCCTTGATAGTTAAGATGCAAATATTTTATAGTGTGTCGGTCATTTCCACATTTTACAATGTTAGTATTCAAATAATTATATTTACAAAGACTCCATAAAGTTACAAATCGTTATAATGCAAAAATGCACTTAATTATAAGGGCTAGAAGAACAGCTTGATGGGAGATCACCTACTTACCAAGTGTGAAGCCTTGAGTTGAAACCACAATATACAAAAAAGAAAACAAAATGATCACAGAGTAAGAGGTCCGATCAGCCTCTGTGGCAAACAATACTGTTGTTGCTGGGTTTAGATGCTGTACAGAGATCTAATAACTATAAACTTCTAAAAATCATAGAATAAAATGCTTAAGAGTTTCATTTCTTTGTGGTTTGTTGATAACATTCACCTGTGGCAATGTCATCTGAAATAATTCACAACACTTGTATCACCCTACAAATGTCCCTGTACTTTTATAGTCAGTTATGCCATGTCTCCTAACTGAGTAGGCATGTTTTCCTTTGTCACTCTAGATTAGTTTTTGAACTTCATGTGTTTTGGAATCATTATAACATACATATTTTCATCCAAATTCTTTTGCTCAAGCATAGTTTTGAAATTAGCCTATGTTGCCTATTCTGTATATTAGCAGTTCATTTTAATACATAGTAGTATTCCATCAGTTTAATCGTATTCTATTTATTTGCATACTTTCAGTTTTCATTAAAAGGCTGAGTCGCTTTTAACTAGGACTATTTCTGAATAACTTTTAGGCATATAATTCTCATTTTGCAGAATAAATACCTGTGAATTTATGGATTACAGAGTAGGTCAATGTGTATAAAGCATTTATCTAGGTTTTCCCCAAATTGGACCATTTTACTTAATAGCATATGAGAGTTCTTGTTGTTTCATACCCTAATCAACACTTCTGTTACCTCAAGGTTTGTTTGTTTGCTTATTTATTTTGTTTTTGTGGTACTGGGAATTGACATCAGGGCCAACATGCTTCCAAACTCTT